>NW_027107650.1:113424-114077 GCF_000696795.3 Halyomorpha halys | reverse complement strand
ATTATCACCTCCTTTTTGCAGAAAACCCTTGGACTGATACTTCAGCTGGTATATTGTTATGGAAACGATAATTCAGAAATACCTACCTATTCTAAAACGGTTCTTAATTTATTTTAAAAATAAATCCTTGATTTATCTAAATAAATTAATTTTGAAATAATTGTTTTTTCGATTTCATTCGAACGTTAGTCGTAAAATTATTATCTCAAAAAATTAATTTAAGTTAATTCATGGACGTAACAATTTTTTGAAATATTAATACTGTCAAATATTTTTTTCTAACTAGAAATAAGTTAAACTTAATTTACACAAACAAGAGTAAACGTAAAGAAGGTAACTGCCAATATAGTTTATGCTATAACAGTAGCTGAGAAGTAATAGCTCTACTGCCTCAACATGTATTATCAACTATCCTGCAAGACCAAGAACAACAGTGATGCTACGACAGTAAATACTGTCATGACGGTAACTGTCACAAAGTTTACACCATAACAGTGTCTACTACTACTACTTTCGTATGGAAAATTCCGACGATTTTTCGGAGAGTAACCGCTTTTGATTTGGAGAATTCGGTAGTCACATTTTCATCACTGCGTAAACTAAGCACTGTTAGGTTACTGTAATAGACTCTCAGCCATGTTACATGTTATATC
>NW_027107650.1:106089-111341 GCF_000696795.3 Halyomorpha halys | reverse complement strand
CGGCATAAAATAAATAAATATAGTTTTGTTTATTTATGTTGTTCTTTGCTGACCGCACCCCCTGACAAACTTCTCAAATCATTAATCTACGGTCAACTATCTACACCTCCTTACTATAGTTTAAGTTTGCGTATTCTAAAATCCTGTCAATTGAGCATAAATACATTTTTTCAAATCTTGTCAATTAATTTTAGTGGTTTATTTTTAATTCACCATAGCACCTAAATACATCTATACAGCCATTAAATATTTGGCTAATAAATTGACAAGTTGTCAGACAGCCGCCATGTTTGTTATTTTCTTTATACAAATTTACCAAGGATTTGCATAGTATTTTGGATTTTCAGCAAATGAAAATTGTGTGGACTCAGCTTTAGAAGGAAACATGACGCTCGTCAAACTTTTGTCGATTATTACCTTAGATTAAAAATGTATTTATTATAAAACATAAAAATCCAAGGGTAACATCGTTATGAAGATGGCAGATGTCAAAAATTAATACAATAATTTTAAATTAATAGATAATTTTATAATCTGTATAAAAGATTATTAATATTAAGCATTAATAATCTTAATAAGACAAAAAAAAAATAATGAAGAAAGGAGAATAATATGCGAGAATGAGAGAGAACCCCGGAGTATACATCGTAGAGTAGCAGCCTGTGGTCGTTCATAGAGGCCTGCACGACACCTGTTCCTACCTGAGGTTCCTTACCACCTGTCATTCAGGTCCTATGTCACAGTTTATCTTCTCTAATGGCAAACAGGTCAATGCTACCATACGGAAGAGCAATATGGACAATTATAGTAATGTAAATACTATGTAAGTGGCTGCGACAGTTGTTATCGTGGCTGTAATTGTCATTGTGGAGATGGGCTATGACTAAAGAGGCAGTATATCACTCGAGGTGCCTCTATACGTTTGCAAAACAATGGAAAATTTGCCCACGCGCGTGTCGGTTTTTGGGTACAAATCGAATGCGTTTGTGCAGCACCCACAGGTTTGCACTGCTGTAGAACTGACAAAAGATGAATATTTGCGCTCAAAGTGTTTTAAATTAATTAAAGAATATCCCCAACCTTTGGATTCAATAATTAAATCACGTTTAAGGTTGTATATTTTAAAATTCAATCGTTTCGTTGTAAATAAATTGTTTCAAATCTTTTAAATATCCTTTGGCAGTTTATTTATTATTTAAAATATCACAAATATATACTTATGAAGACATTATGTGTGTAGTTAATAAAATTAAAAAGTTTCTGACAAAAATTCTAGAAGGAAGGTTGAATTTAGAGGTTATGTAATAATATTTATAGGAATTTTTATCATCCTCGACCTACTTTGTTGATATTTACGTTTCGTTTTATTTTGCCTATTTTTATTTTGTTTCTTTTTATATGCAAATAGCCCAAATCGATTGTAATAGCCGAAAACATTCAAAAGAACAAAGCAAGCATTTGTTGTTTCCTTTGTTTATCAAGCATTCGTATATGTCTTGGATTTGCGGCAAGTGCCAAACGTGTAGATTCAGCATCAAACTGTTGATTAAAAATTTAAAATAAATCAATAAAAGTAACGCGGCTGAGAGCGAAGCGCTGGGATCTCATGAAGCCCTGCTTTGCCTTCCACACAGGTGGGGGGGGGAGGGAGTTTGGGTCAAAGTTCCATGGGTTGAATGTAAATACATTATAAAGGTGTGAATATATTTCTTTTATTTTTACTTAATTTTTCGTTTCTTATTTTATTATTCATTAAGTCAAATAATTAAAGTACCTAGCTAATTATAAATTTAATAAAAAAAAAATTAAATAAATATCTAGCTTAACAACTTTATACATGACTTTTTATAATACAAACAAGCATCGAAAATCATTTAATTTAAATTCCATAAAATAGTATACCAAGAAATCACAGTTGTAAATTTATTAATTTCTTGATTGACTTCAGTGAGATTCTATGTCTAGTAATATATTTCAGTAACATTTATTGAATGAGGAAATGAATTGATATTAGCAGTTCAGAATTTAATAATAATAAAAAAAGTTATATAAATTTTCTGAGTAACAAATAATTTCATTAACAAGATGAAACAACCAGTGAAGGTACTAGATAACACGCACAAACATTAAAAAATGACCATATAATTTTTCAAATAGCGAGAGAGAAATGCTTTATTCAGCCATGCCCAAATACATTGAGTTGCTACAATACAATACACAGCATACCAATTCAATCCATGATCGAACATATATACAATACATATATTTACATGTTATAACAATAATTGTTTCCCATACATTTTCCTTTTACGGTCATTACCCCTGTAAACACTAAATACGAATATTTTATTTTATTTTTTTTATTTAACAATTTTATTTTATTTTATTGACAAATTTATTCTCCCTAATTAACTCTCTCATACCCTCTCCAGTGATCCCCACATTCGATCTGTTAAAGAAAGAAATTAAACGAATTCATCATTAGATAGCAATGTAAAATCAAACCAAAGATATAATACTCACAGCAGTAGACTAGTTTACAAATAAATTTAAAAAACAAAAACTTAAGATGGAACACAAAAAAAAAAAAAAATATTTATAATTTTGTATAATCGGTTTTATTTCATTATATCGATTTCTATTTTTGTTTATACATATCGTATTATGGAATATTGTATTATTACTCTTCAATAAAAACGTACCAAAAATTGAAAAAATAGTACGAAAAAAAATTAACTCCACGCAAGTCTAAAACAAATCATGAATAAGTAAAACAATAATATGAGAAATGAAAAATATAAGACGAAGTTTACAAAACATTTGACTATTATTAGCCGTGTAAACAAAACACGGTAGCAATTGGGCCAGCGCAGATAACGGAGTAGCTCTGATAAGGAACCTTATCGCTCTTTTAAGAAAATTAATGCCATCAACTGCTATTATTTTCACAAATGTATCAAAAATAATACAATATGTAACACTATAATATTGCATTTGGTATATCTAATAATGTATCCTAAGAAGAGGACAAATAATGTAGTAAGTATGTAATCGAAGTAAAAAAAAAAATACACTGAAGCTGAAAATCAGTGTTACCTATCTAGAGGTTGGGAAACAATCAGTGTTACTTATCTAGAGGTTGGGAAACAATCAGTGTTACCTATCTAGAAGTTAGGAAACAACCAGAGTTAACTATCTAGAGATTGGGAAACAATCAGTGTTTACCTATCTGGAAGTTAGGAAAAAACCAATGTTACCTATCTAGAGGTTGGGAAACAAACAGTTTTACCTATCTAGAGGTTGGGAAACAATTAGTGTTACCTATCTAGAGGTTGGGAAACAATCAGTGTTACCTATCTAGAGGTTGGAAACAATCAGTGTTACCTATCTAGAGGTTGGGAAACAACCAGTGTTACCTATCTAGAGGTTGGGAAACAATCAGTTTTACCTATCTAGAGGTTGGGAAACAATTAGTGTTACCTATCTAGAGGTTGGGAAACAATTATTTGGTTTAATATTAATTTTTTATTTAAGAGAAATAATTGTTATAACAATTAAGGGCAATAAGTATCAGTGTTCAAGTATTCATTCATACAATATATACAGAGAAAGAAGAACACAAAAAAAAAATAAGAAAAAAAAAATGTAAATGATAACAACAGTACCCACAGAATTTAAAGCAATAAAATAAAATAATGTAGATAATAAAATATTATAATGATACGTATAAACAAAAATATAAATCGATATATAAAAATTATAACAAAATTAAACAATAACAAAATAATTTATGTACAAGATAAAAAAAAGTAGAATATACACAAATTCGTCCTCATATACGATTAATATTAATTAAAAAATAAAATAAAACTCACAAGAGATAAACGAACCCCAATATTTCTAACACATCTAGAACTGGGCCAATGACCAATCAAATTTATAACAGAATTGAAACATCTGGACAGTAAATATGGCGATGACATAGGATATTAAAATCACAACGCAAATAGAATAGATAATCAAAGGTTCAATTTAATAAAAATCTGCATAACGCACGGAGATACATGGCCACTTAACCAAAATGAAATCTTCGGAAAATACAAACAAGAGCTGGTGCACATCATTTCTAATATAGATTAAGCCCTAATGTGATCATCGTCTGTAACCCAATTGTATCTCTTATATAATAACATTTATTTTAATTATGTTTTGTTCTAGTTCAATAGTTAATTTCTACATCTACACTGTATTTATATTCATTTATTTTTATTATCCATATACATACTTCTAATTCTTGTTATCTGTTGTATTAACTAATTTTTTTTTTTTATTGAATACTTTTATCTATTGATAGATATTACAATCTGCCACACAGTTGTGGGCAATAGGTAATAGTGATGAATGATCTCATACATACTAAAATAAAATAAATAAATAAATGAATGAAAAAAAAAAACTCTTAAAATATATACAAACAGAAGAATAAACAAAATGAACATAATCATACTATACAATCTCTAGTCACATTTACACTCTACTCTAATATACAATATTTACACAATCGACCTGAGGATTCCTGAGCCCACTCTATCCCCCACGTGTGAGGGGTAGAGCAGAGCTCAAAAGATCCAAGCGCATCCCTCTCGCCGCATCACTGGTTATTAACTAATAAGTTGCCTTCTCTAACCACATGTTCTAGTTACATCATTTTAGCTATTGTATTTTATACTTTATTTGTTTCTGTTATCTTTTGTTTCAATATTTTTAGTATAGTACTATAACGTATTAAGTACTTTCCAATGTTAACACCACATCACATACATACAGTATGTGGTTTCGCATGGAGCATGTACACTTCTTAAATAAAATCCTCCTGCATAGGGTAACTATAGAGAGAGAAAAAAAAAGGAAATAGAATGGATAAAAGAAAAGAAAAGTGAATTTATAAAACTGTTTTTAGAGTTCTACTACTGGGTAGTTTCTCTACATCCTGCATCATATCATTATGTTATTATGATCAAATTTACTGGTTTTATTTTTTTTATACAGTTGTAAATATCAATAAATAAATAAAAAAAAAAAAGAATTTATAAAAGAATTGGAATTAACAAATAACGATTACTCTCACATTTACATTAGCGTCAGCATATAAAGGTTTACAAGAACATGAATTATAGTATCTACATATATACGTATATAAGTATAATATATAATATATGTGTATATGACTATTAAATAAAAATATTTTATGC
>NW_027107650.1:104572-106039 GCF_000696795.3 Halyomorpha halys | reverse complement strand
CTGAGGATCCCTGAGCCCACTCTATCTCCCACGTGTGAGGGGTAGAGCAGAGCTCAAGAGATCCCAGCGCATCCCTCTCGCCGCATCACTGGTTATTAACTAATAAGTTGCCTTTTCTAACCACGTGTTCTAATTACATCATTTTAGCTATTGTATTTTATACTTTATTTGTTTCTGTTATCTTTTGTTTTAATATTTTTAGTATAGTACTATAACGTAAAGTACTTTTCAATGTTAACACCACATCACATACATACAGTATGTGGTTTCGCATGGAGCATGTACACTTCTTAAATAAACTCCTCCTGCATAGGGTAGCTATAGAGAGAGAAAAAATAAGGAAATAGAATGGATAACAGAAAAGAAAAGTGAATTTATAAAAGGATTGGAATTAACAAATAAACCATTACTCTCACATTAGCGTCAGCATATAAAGGTTTACAAGAACATGAATTATACTATCTACATATATATGTATATAAGTATAATATATGTGTATATGACTATTAAATAAAAATATTTTATGCATAATTTAAATTTTTTACTGATTAAAAATCAAAAATAGCCAAAATTATTGGTATAGGATGTTAAGACGTCTATAATCTGCTCTGGCTTAGTTAAGTAGATACAGAACGGCATTGAACCCAGCAAATAACAACACCCGAGTAAAATGGTGGACATGAAAAACCTACCAAGACAAATTAATTATATTCAAAAAGAAATAAAGAATATCTTTTATTTTTAAAGTTGTTCCATTAAAATCTTCTCAAGACATCTGCCTTTCGCCTCCAATTAGTGTATGCAGGTGTATAGAAATTTATGTAATACATTGTGTAAAAGAAGAATAAAAAATGTCGAAACATTTTTAAGGTACTGAAAAAGCTCTAAACGAAAGATATAAAGCCCACCTGATCGTTAATTTAGTAATTAACAAGCACGGACGTATAAATAAAACCACTCGAAAAATATAATAAAAAATAAACTTGAAGTATTTTTATTGAAATTTACAACTCATTACATACATCCAGTAAATTTGATTTTAGTTTATAATGGACTGTTTTTACGAGTGTGTAGAGATACTGCCCATTGGTAGCACTCTCATGACATTTCTACGTTAGCAGGTCTCGTGACCATCTTCTTTTCTTGGATGGAAGAAAAAGCAAGGGTAGAAACTAGTGTGTTTGGGCGGTTAGGGAGTTTATAATGGAGGAATTGTATCTGGTTCGGGTAAGGAGCATTTTTAAGAAGGATTGGATACTTAATTTTTTTTCCTATAAAAGACAACTAAGGGTAATATTCCTAAAGTTAGTGGAAATGTACTTAGCTCTAGTATGAAGCATTCGATCAAAATAATAATATAGTAGGACTCCCATTATCCGAGGCTCTAT
Source organism: Halyomorpha halys (assembly GCF_000696795.3). Classification (NCBI taxonomy): domain Eukaryota; kingdom Metazoa; phylum Arthropoda; class Insecta; order Hemiptera; family Pentatomidae; genus Halyomorpha; species Halyomorpha halys. The sequence continues at coordinate 104,651 of NW_027107650.1, read as the reverse complement.
TAATCCGGCTTCCAGGGACTATTTTTTTTAACAAGGTGTTTTTTAATTTTTACACCAATTATTTTATATGTGTAATATT
>NW_027107650.1:101099-102623 GCF_000696795.3 Halyomorpha halys | reverse complement strand
TTCAATCATTGCTTTAAATTAGAAGATCCCGTCGCCATCTTCTTTTCAGACGCATTGGAGGATTATCAGTATCAGAGATTAAGAACTACTGGATTTGGGTGGGTAAGGATTTTGGAATGAAAAGAGGCATATCTATTTCGGGCTAAATCTGCAACGAATGGGATGTTGAGGTCTTAATGAATTAGTTTATTAATGAAGTAATAAGGAGCATCAAGGATTTCGGATTTTAAGGATACGGGAGGAATTTCATGGTTTAATTCCGTATGCCCAAATTTGAAGTAAATGAGAAGTGTAGAGCGTTTGTCAAGAAGGTGTTGTAATCGGAATCTACGAGCAGTTTCTTGTCGTTTCAGTCTACTATGGGGATTCCAATTAAGTCTCCTGTCAAAATGAAGTCCGAAATAGCGAATCTGTTCAACAGGTGTTAGTGGATTGTAGTTTTCAATCTATCGATATTTAGTTAACATTATTAATACCGTTTATTAATAAATAACACATGTCTACCAAAATAAACTTTACAAAATTTTCATTGTATATATATAAATGATTGACCGTATTATTTCAAATTATGAAGATGGCCAGGGGTGCGATAAAAAAAAAAAAATACTATTTATTTGCTGACGTTTCGCCTCACTTTGTAGAGCTTCGTCAGGGCAAAAAGATAGAAAAACAACAGAAAATAATTTACCATAGCAGGATAATAAGAAAAAAAAATGTAAATTAAGGTAGAGTTAAAATTATGTAAATATAAGCGAAAAGAAAATTATATATAAATGAACGAAAAGAAGAAATAAAATAGACAATGATAAGAATATTAAAAAAAAAAAAAAAAAAAAATACGCAAACTACTGGGTTAAAAAAGAACAGGAATAGACCTAATAAAACGTAAAAATAGATTTAACACACTAAAAGGCGGAAAATAAAGATGGTTCTGATTTGTTATTTATTTTATTTTTTTATCATCATTTTTTTAATTATTCTTTCTCGAGCTTTATTTAATATGAACTTAGTTATTTATTTTCCGTCTTTTAGTGAGTTAAATTTTGTATTCTCATATCTGCTTTTCTATTTTTACTTACGTTTCCTTTTGACCAAGTAGTTTGCTTTTTTTTTTTTAATATTCTAATCATTGTCTATTTTATATTAATACTATTTTTATTTCTTCTTTTTTGTTCATTTGTATATAATTTTATTTCCACTTATATTTACATAATTTATGTCAAAATATTTTTAGTTGTTTTTGTATCTCTTTAGCCCTGATGAAGCCCTGCAAAGTGGGGCGAAACGTCGGCTAATAAATAGTTGTTAACTATTTTTTTGTTTTCTTTTGATTGTACCCCGCCGACCATCTTTTTCATAATTTAAAAAAAAAATGGATTTAATAATGTTAAAATTTTAAATTATAAGAAAATCCTATGTTAGTATTTTCGGACTTAGGAGATATCACATAGTAATGTATACAGTTAGTGATAAAGCCATGTTCTAATGAGAAAATAATTGAACACAAGAGGCGGGAGAGAGCGC
>NW_027107650.1:98014-101049 GCF_000696795.3 Halyomorpha halys | reverse complement strand
AACTTACTTATTTATTTTCCGTCTTTTAGTGAGTTAAATTTTGTTTTCTCATATCTGCTTTTCTATTTTTACTTACGTTTCCTTTTGACCAAGTAGTTTGCTTTTTTTTTTTTTTTAATATTCTAATCATTGTCTATTTTATATAAATACTATTTTTATTTCTTCTTTTTTGTTCATTTGTATTTAATTTTATTTTCACTTATATTTACATAATTTTAACTCGACCTTAATTTACCTATTTTATTTTAATATCCTACTATGTCAAAATATTTTAGTTGTTTTTGTATCTTTTTAGCCCTGATGAAGCTCTGCAAAGTGGGCCGAAACGTCAACAAATAAATAGTTGTTAACTATTTTTTATTTTATTTTGATCGTACCGCCAACCATCTTTTTCATAATTTTTTTAAAAAAATGGATTTAATAATGTTAAAATTTTAAATTATAAGAAAATCCTATGTTAGTATTGTCGGACTTAGGAGATATCACATAGTAATGTATACAGTTAGTGATAAAGCCATGTTCTAATGAGAAAATAATTGAACACAAGAGGCGGGAGAGAGCGCGGGCGGGGACAGCTGCTTACAGAAAATAAACAAATAAATTATCAACATAAACAATAGACCCTCCAACAAGCGAACACTTCTACAATCTAACCCATATATATTACATTGATTATATAGCATATTATCTGAGCATACATATAAAAGGTACATAAGGAATATTTTAATTAATTTTATAAAAAGAAAAATACATATTTTATTTAACAGTTGTGTAGAAAACTCAGTTACTAAACAACAGAATAGACTGTGAGAATAATAACACCTCGAAATGTCACTAGATTATATTTGTGTTTTTTTATTGGATGATTTTCAAATAAAAAATTAAATAAATGTATATGTGTATATTTAAATAACTATGACTTCTAATAATTACTTATTTAGATTGGAGGAAAAAAAGGACATTTCAACAAAAAAATAAGATTAAATTGAGTTTAGTTTTAACCCTTTCCTAGGCACCCAAAGATTAGAAAACAAAATAATGTTTTCTTATCATTTTTCCATTTATTTTGGTAGAAATAAATAAATAAATCCATTTATTGTAGTAATTAGAAGAAAAAAGGGTACACCTTTATTTTTGGTGTAATAAATTTTATAGAAAAGTATTCCATTTACTAATCTATTGTTTTTAAAAAATTTGTAATAAAATTCGGCATCACTTTTTGTACTAGATAGTTTTTATGCGACATAAACAAACAAGAAAAATGTCTATTTATATTAAAAAACAAAGGTGTGAACTTTGATGGGGCGACTCAAATAGATAAATTAATTTTTTATTTTAAAATTTTTGTTAATAACAATTATTCGACAGGGAAACATTTTAATGTTTAAATATAGCTGAATAAGTTTTATATTTACAATTTTTAAAAAGGGAATATGTTAAATTTGTGTTCATATTACCCAATAGAGGTGCTACAATAAAATCAAAATAATAATCAAATAATTAAATTCAAATTTTAAAGAAAAAAAAAAATAAGGCAGACCTGTATAATAGAGCAAGACCTCGGCCTGGACCTGGAGGTGGCCACCTCCCACCAGGGGATGTCGCGGCACAGGGGCGGGATTTCCTCCCGAAGTGGCTCCAGACGAACCATGGTTCTGGTCCTGGGGCTCCGGACTGTAGCGAACCCGTCGTGTACGGCCATACCACAACCACTGGAGATGGGAGCCAGGTCTTCAGGAGGCTTCGGGTGGGTTCGGCTCGGAACCGAAGGTGCCCGAATGAGGCGGAGGAGGGATGGAACCGTTTAAAAGAATATATAACTAGAGAGTATATGTATTCGGTATTCTATAATATATATATATACAGGTGTATAAAGTCGACAAACTGCGAGCGGTGATTCTAAAACTCGAGTACAAAAAAAGACTACTTGACCCACGTTCGATTCTCAAGCATAATAGTACAAGAGCCCAAGAGGAGAAAAAAGGCAGTTATCTCACCCCAATTTTTGATTACTTTGATGAAAACTATGTATAATTAATAGTAAAAATTGATGAGTATGCCAAGTATAGGTAGGGGGAATAAAAAATAGCGGTTGTTTCAAAGCGATAAAAAATTTTTTTTTTTTCATTCGGAGCTCTATATCTTAAAAAGTAGTAACAACACAAGAAAACCTAAGAAAACGTCATTTAAAGAAGAGAAAATTTGCTAAAATATGAGCCCTTATAGTTATTTACGTTAAATAGTTATAGCTTTTTATAAAGCAACATTTCATAAAAATGTTGTATGGGACGTACTGAAAGATCAGTAGTTAGTATATTTATTTTAAAAAATTTATATCTCAAAAACCATTCGACGAAGATGTCTATTAGCACTCAGATTAAATCTAGTTTAATGAGCTATAAAGTAGTTTATGACGTTTATCTTTGTAGGAGTAGTAGTTTACATGAAATTTGCCAAAATAAATTGATTTAGAGTTGTTCGGACAAATTTTCATTTGCCAAATTTATATTCATATGTGAATATTATAAAAACTACTACCACTACGAAGATAAGTGTCATAAACTACTTTATAGAAAGTTAAATTTTCTTTATTTCGAGTGTTGGCAGACATATGTGCGTCTTATGGATCTAGAGATATATTTTTTCAAAAATCCAACATTTTATACGGACAACTAGAAATTAACATTTTGTGAGTTTGTTTTGTTAAATATCATAAAAAATACTACTCCTACATAGATAAACATATTAACTATTTTGTAATAGATTTAACTAGCTTTAATTTGATTGCTGGCAGACATCTGTACGTCCAATGGTTTTTGAAATGAAGTTTTTCATAAATCAAACTTATTGTCCGAACAAGTTTAAATCAATTTATTTTAGCAAATATCGTGAAAACTACCATTACTACGAAGGTAAAGGTCTTACACTTCTTTATAGTCTATTAAACTAGCTTTAATTTGAGTGCTAATAGACATCTGTACGTCATATCGTTCCTGAGATATAGATTTCTCAAAATAAATTAACTAACTACTAAT
>NW_027107650.1:91172-97964 GCF_000696795.3 Halyomorpha halys | reverse complement strand
TCTCACCCCAATTTTTGATAACTTTGATGAAAACTATGTATAATTAATAGTCAAAATTGATGAGTCTGCCAAGTATAGCTAGGGGGGATACAAAATAGCGGTTGTTTCAAAGCGGTACAAAAAATAATTTTTCATTCGGAGCTCTATATCTTAAAAAGTAGGAACAACACAAGAACACCTAAGAAAACGTCATTTAAAGAAGAGGAAATTTGCTAAAATGTGAGCCCTAATAGAGTTATTTACATTAAATCGTTTTCGAGATATAGCTTTTTAAAAAGCAACATCTCATAGAAATGTTATATGGGACGTACTGAAAGATCAGTTAGTGAATTTATTTTGAAAAATTTATATTTCAAAAACCATTTTTTGTACAGATGTCCATTACCACTCAAATTAAATCTAGTTTAATGAGGTATAAAGTAGTTTATGACGTTTATCTTCGTAGGAGTAATAGTTTACATGAAATTTGCTAAAATAAATTGATTTAGAGTTGTTCGGACAAATTTTCATTTGCCAAATTTATATTCATATGTGATAAGTGTCATAAACTACTTTTATAGAACGTTTATTTCGAGTGTCGGCAGACATATGTGTGTCTTACGGATCTAGAGATATATTTTTAAAAAATCCAACATTTTATACTAACAACTAGAAATTAACATTTTGTGAGTTTATTTTGTCAAATATCATAAAAAATACTACTCCTACATAGATAAACATAATTAACTATTTTGTAATAGATTTAACTAGCTTTAATTTGAGCGCTGGCAGACATCTGTACGTCCAATAGTTTCTGAAATGAAGTTTTTCATAAATCCAACTTATTGTCCGAACAACTATAAATCAATTTATTTTAGCAAATATCGTGAAAACTACTATTCCTACGAAGGTAAAGGTCAATAACTTCATTATAGTCTATTAAACTAGCTTTAATTTGATTGCTAATAGACATCTGTACGTCATATCGTTCCTGAGATATAGATTTCTCAAAATAAATTAACTAACTACTAATCTTTCAGTAGATTTTTAAGAATTTTTGCTTTTTAAAAAGCTATATCTCGAGAACTATTGGACGTGAATAGCTCTTTTAGGGTTAATATTTCAGCAAATTTACTCTTCTTTAAATAATGTTCTCTTAGATTTTCTAGTGTTATCGGTAGTTTTTAAGATATAGAGCTCCGAATGAAAAATTAAGGTTTTGAAACAGCCGCCATTTGTTAATCCCCCTACCTATACTTGGCAGACTCATCAATTTTGACTAGTAATTATACATAGTTTTCAACAAAGTAATCAAAAATTGGGGTGAGATAACTGCCTTTTTTTTCTTCCCGGCTCTTGTACTATAAGGGCAGAATCTCAATTTTGTTCTGATAACACAACTTTTCTTCTTAACAATAGACACATCTCCTAATCTATTGGTCTTACAGCAAAATTAAAACATCCGTTGGCAAAGTTGTCAAATTTGCGTGATACACGATATCTGATATAAATTAATTTTTAATATGGTTACAATGATTGACTTTTAAGAAAAAAAAATATAAATGCGAATTTTTTTTAATTTAATCTGACGGGAATAAATTTTCTAACCTGAGCTTTGCAAATTGCACTAAAACTTTTCCTCTTAGCAACCTTCTAACAGGTATACTAAATTTTCTTGCCTTTCAATATGTATTGTAATATAAAAAAAACATGGATAAAGAAAGAAAGGGGGCATGTGCTGTGATGAAAAACAGATCCTGCCTAAAATTAAAAAAACAGTCTGGCAAATTTAGTTGTAATTTTGAAACGTTAGAATTTGGATAAAAAACATAATTTACTGTGAGAATATTGAAAATTTGACAAGTGTTCAAGTTTTATTAAAGCTGCCTCTACATATTTGCCAAACTATGGCGAATTCGCGCATGCCCAAGTATTTGGATGTTATTCGGAATGGCTGGTAAAAGTTGGTCTGAATTTTTGGTCCACTCATTGAGTATTGGTTTTTGGGCACAAATCAAAGGCTAAATCCAAAATGTTTATGCTCAGTTAGAATTGCTTTAGAACTGCCTACAGATTAATATTTATACTCTCCGTATTTTAAATAAATTAATTAAAGAATATCCCTAGCCTTCAGGATCAATAATTAACTTTAGTTTAAGATAGTCTATTTTAAAATTATATCAATTGGGCATAAATATGCTGTTACAAATCTTGGCAATAAATCGATTTATTTTCGATTTAACATAATAAAAGTTACATACATTAAGACATTATATTCTGGATTTTCTTTTTAGGAAGTTTAATAAATTAATTTCTATAGATTTTTGAGGTTAAAAAAAGTTCCAAAGATGAATATAAACTACTTTATATTTATAAAAATATATAGAAATGAAAACATTTTATGTGTGGAAAATTAAATCAACAATCTGATAAAAATTCAAGAAGGAAAGTTGAATTTACAGGTTCAGTAGTACAATTCATATGAATTTAAATCGTCAGCCGTCTACTTACTAGATATGTATATTAGTGTAATTTTTAAAAATAATTTTCTTTTATTAAGTAAAATATAAATAGATTTTTAATAATTGTCACATGTTAGATAAATTTTTTTTTAAATTACAAAGGGAGTACCCCCTGTTTTACAAATTAAACAACTCATTTAATTGTACTAGTTTCTCAAATTGTATAACTGTAATTTACATGTATTCTGTAGTTCAGATTGTATTTTTTTTTTTCAATATAGTGTAAATAGGTAAAAAAAGATAAATTTCTAATCTTTATTTCAGTATTTTGCAAATAAACATTTTTTTTTTTTTTTTTTTTCGAAAAATGCGTCCTTCATTAATTAAACTCAATTTTTATTCATTATTCCATCTTTTATGTAAAATACAATATTACACAGTGATCATACGTAAAATAAAATACTATACGGCGATTACTAAAAACGTTTTTATATAATACAGAGAAATTAACTTAATAAAAGAAGCAATATACATATAACAAAAACTAACTTGAAAACAACAATGAATTGAACTAATATTAAAAACTAAACAATTATTTGAACAAATATTAAATGTTAAGTTCAATAAGAGGTAATAAAGGAAATATATATACAGTTCCTAATGTAAATATTTCATAGTCGATAAAATAGCAGAATTTAAAATTTGGAAGTGTTTCATTAATGACCGAAACGTAATTTGAATAAATAATAATAATAAAAAAAGATAGTTTAACGTTTATTATTGTATTATGTTAATCTATAATGTTAAAAGTATATACTAGCAATTAATAAAGTAATGTGGAATATAGACTTATTTAAAAAGTTTTAAAAGGACATCTTTAAATGCCTGGAGAAATGGAACGGGGGTAGGGCGAAACTGAGCCGGGAGAATGCGCTGCGATCGCCTGTTACGACTCAATACAGGTGAGTGATGTGAGCCTGCGGAGTCGTAGTTAGGTTAAAAACATGTGGTCATTCAACTTAGTGTCTTAAATTGATTCATGTATAAAAATTGTACATATCTACTCACCAATATTTACAAAACGATGTCGAAGAAGTGCAAAGTAGAAATGGTAAAACACGTAACCAACTTATCGAACCAGAACTTGACTGCAGCCGGATCTATAGACGTTTTACAACACTCCATAAACACGAAATCAGATATCTCCTCAATAAATAGCGGTTCGAGTGATGTATCCATGCTGGATACACTGAGCAGGCTCGAAACGCCTATTAAATCGGAAAATGACAAAAAGGAATACTCAGTGATAAGGTTAGCAAATGGCCTCACTGCTCTTCTAATATCGGATGTTTCAAATATTATAGAACTATCTGATGGAATGGATACATCAGAGGACAGTGAAAGTGATCTTTCTGAAACTGAGTCTATGGCAAGTGGTGGTTCAGAATCTAGTAGTAAGGGATCTGAAAATGAGAGGCATCTAGCGAAGAAAGAAGAAAAACTTGCAGCTTGTTCACTAACAGTAGGAGTTGGAAGTTTTAGCGACCCAAATGATATACCTGGCCTTGCACATTTTCTAGAACACATGGTATTTATGGGAAGTAAGAAATTTCCTAAAGAAAACGAGTTCGATTCCTTTATCAAAAAGCATGGTGGCTCTGACAACGCCTCCACAGAATGTGAGTACACTACTTACTATTTTGAGTGCCAAGATAAATTCATGCCAAAAGCACTTGATATATTTTCTCAGTTTTTTATATCGCCTCTCATGAAACGAGAGGCTATGACCCGTGAAAGAGAAGCGGTTGAATCAGAATTTACCATTGCCTTACCCTCTGATGTATATAGAAGGCAACAAATGCTATCGAGCACAGCTTCTCCCAATAATCCGGGAGGTAAATTTGTCTGGGGTAATCTTAAAACCCTTCGCGATGATGTGACCGATGATTACCTTTATGAATCAGTGCACAAATTTCGTGAAAAGCACTATTCAGCGCACAGAATGACCTTGGCGATTCAGGCTAGAGTGACAATAGAAACATTGGAAAAGTGGGTTGTCAAATACTTTTCTGACATTCCGTCTAATAATTTTGATCCTATAAAACCGACAGAACCTCATGAAAATTTATTCGACAAGAATAAGTTCAATCAGATGTATTTTATCGAAAGTGTTAATGATAATATTTTGTTAGAATTGAACTGGCATCTGCCACCGACTAAAAGTTTATATAAATACAAACCTGCTAATGTATTATCATGGGTGATCGGGCACGAAGGAAAGGGCAGTTTGATTTCGTACTTGAGAAACAAATTGTGGGCTTTGGGGCTGTCTGCAGGGCATAACGAGGATGGCCTAGCTGACAATACCATTTATTCAATATTTACAATTAGTATAATTCTAACAGAAAATGGTTTAAAAAATTTGGAGAAGGTGCTAGATGCAACTTTTAGCTATATAAAGATGACACAAAATCATGGCCCAGATGAGAGAGCGTTTTTAGAATTACAAAAAATAGCTGCTATAGACTTCAAGTATGACGAGGAAACTCCTGCTATTGACAATGTAGAATTTTTGTCGGATAACATGCAGCATTATCCTCCACAAGATTACATCAGAGGAGGGGAACTTTTCTTCGAATTCGAACCAACCTTGATAAACAATTTCCTGAACCAACTTACCCCATCTAATGTCAATGTTGTACTATCGAAGAAAATTCACAATCCTGAAATTATTCTTGATCAAACAGAACCCTGGTTCAAAACTCGATATTGCAGAAAAGATATACCAACGCATTGGATTCAGAATTGGCAAAATATAGAACAATATCCTCAATTTACTTTTCCCGCTCCAAATGAATATATTACTTCAGATTTTACAATTTTACATCAAAACACTGAGGGTCCTATTTATCCGGAAAAAATTTTCTCATCTGATCAATTAGATATTTGGTTTAAACCTGATACAAAATTTAAGCTCCCACTAGGATTCATTGGTTTCCAAATAGTAAATAAGAATGTATTTGAATCAACATTAGAAAATACACTTTTATCTATGTATACAACGCTACTAAATCACCTTTTAGTAGAAGAGCTATATCCTGCAAACATGGCACTTCTTGAATATAGTGTGTCCACGGTTGACAGAGCTTTTGTAGTGGAAGTATACGGTTTCAATGAAAAATTGGACATACTATTAAAAAAGATAGCTAAACATATAAAATCTTTTAATGAAAACATAACTGAAGACCTTTTACAGGCATTTATAGAAACTAATAAAAAATCTCATTATAACAATAATCTTAAAATTTCAAACCTCGCAAGAGAAGTGAGAATGAGCATCATTCTAGACAGGTTTTTTACTTCTGTAGACAAATATAACACCCTACCTTTGATCAACTTGGATCTCGTGAAAGAATTTAGCGATAATTTTTTTAAGAATGTGCACATACAATGTTTAGTTCAGGGCAACATATTAAAAGATAAAGCTTTAGAAATTTGTCAGACTTTTGTTAGTCAATTGGAAACGGGGATTTTGCCAGTTGAAATAAGGCCTAAAATACTCGTGTATGAGTTACCGAATACTGAAAAGTGTTGTCGACTGATGTCTTTCAACATGAGGGATTCCAACTGTATAACTACTAATTATTACCAAATGGGTCCAGGAGGTGTGAGAGAGTACTGTGTGATAGATCTCCTCATGATGCTGATGGAAGAACCACTCTTTGACCGGCTGAGGACTCAAGAACAACTCGGGTATGACGTGAGCGGTACAATTAGAGAATCTTATGGAATTTTAGGATTTTCTATTACGGTAGTTTCACAAATTTACAAACATTCAGTCGATCATGTAGAAGAGAGGATATCTGCTTTCCTTATTAATTTCCTAGAATCTCTTATAAAAATGCCAAGAAATGAATTTGATGAAGTCGTACAGGCTCTTATAAACATAAAGAAATGTTGCGATTTGCATATAAAAGAGGAAATAAAAAGAAATTGGGCCGAGATAAAGTGCTTCGAGTATGCATTCGATCGGCTGGAAAGAGAGATCAGACTCCTATCGATACTCGAACCGGAAGATGTAATTTCCTTTCTTAAAACTAGAATCGATGGAAGTAATCCCAATCATAAGAAGCTCACGATCCAAGTGGTGGGTTACGACAGCAAAATGGAGGAAGATAATGAACTGGAAGATAACAACCAAGCCAGCCTGCCTTCTAATTTGTCCTACAATATTATAAAAGAAGCCCCCAATAAGGAAGAGAGTTACTTCATAAAAGATATTCACGATTTTAAGTCTCAAATGTCTCTTTATCCTGAAAGTAAAGTTTTTAAATTATAAATGTTTTTTTTT
>NW_027107650.1:88913-90421 GCF_000696795.3 Halyomorpha halys | reverse complement strand
GAAAGTGTTATCATTCACTAAATCAAGTTAAAAATTATAATTGCCTTAAAGTCCAAAAACTTAAAACAAAAATATGCTCTTTTTATACATATATTTTTTTTTATGTTTATTTTTTATTTTTATAAAAAATTAAATTTTTACCTCTACAACACATGAAGGGACAGGGGTTCAGTACTTTGTAAAGAAGTACTGTTACTGGAGCAACGGTTGTGTAAAGAGATGATTTGGTCAGAATCACACTCGAGAGCCAGATTTTTATCCAATTAAGGGTACCCAATTTAAGATGCTGGGTGGAGACCAAGAGGGCTTTGAGGCTAGGACAGGATTTGACTCACGGCTACAGTGTAAAAGAAAACAATTTTCTACCAAGCCGGATTAAGAGTCAGTAGCCACATGCTTTACCCTCAGGCTACCGCGCTCCCATTATTTTTATTAATTTTCTTAATGTTTCATTTGACTTGCTACTAAACCTCACCTTTACCTTATTTATAACTAGTTCTAATGAATAGTTTTCTACAATTTATTTCTCTAGTTGTGTATTTAGAAATTCTATTACACCTGGTTGTATATAATAGTAACTAGTTTCTAGTCCTCCTATATGTATTCTTTCTTAAATTATTATTATTAGTTCGTTTATATATTTCATAAACAAAATAAAAAAAATATTTTATTTTTTTATATTATTTTGTATTTTCTCAGTATATTTATTTATAATGTTTGGTTAATTCTTACAATGTTTGCATCTTGTTTTTCATTTGGCTCAAACGAAGCTCTGCAAAGTGGGGTGAAACGTTGGTTAACAATAAATAGTTTTCTTTTACTATTTTTATACCTTTATTGACCACCACCCGGATAATCTTTCTACAATCTACTTCATACGGTCAACTATCTCCTTCCAATTTATCATTAAATGATAAAATTATCAATGATTTTATAAAAGTTAAATTTTCTCATTAGGTATGCACTGTATTATTAAATGGACTGTTTTTAAAACCAACAGTGAATTATATAATGCTGAAGAGGGTTGCACATTCCCGAGACTAGAATAAATATATTTATTAAAAACAGTTTATTTTTGTTCTAAGTTTTTCACTTTTAGGTAATTATAATTTTTATTATTATTTTTTTAAGTACAGGTCATGTAATGAAACAAATTAATAAAAATGTATGTCATTGTAAGTGGGAACGATTACTGTTTGTCCACATATATTAAGGTTCATATATATATATATTTTTTTTTATGTGATGTCTAACAGCAAGTGACGCACTATCAAATAGAAAAAAGCAATTAATTTTTTATTTTAAATTCATCAAAACTCTTGATTAAAAATATTTTAAAATTGGAATATTTATCTTTGCTACATGTTATATATCGGTAAGTAAAAGTAAAAAATAAAAAGTATAAAGAAATAAAAAAAAATTTAAATTCAGTAGAGCATTTTATGTTCTCATTGATTTCAACAAACAAGGAAAAATTTTCAATTTAAAAATGATTGACAAAAAAAAAA
>NW_027107650.1:67415-84586 GCF_000696795.3 Halyomorpha halys | reverse complement strand
TTTATAGAATGGAGAGGAACAGACAGGTAACAATATTAGATTACAACGCATATATCGGAGGAAATATTAATAAAATATGGGTGAACACTACAGCAGTTTGAGAATTAGTGAAAGACTTAAATTTTAAAGCGTAAACATATGTTAATACAACATTATGACTATTCACTTTGAGACTAACGATGTAAAATCGCCAAGGTTTAAATGCTGAAATTCTTTAGGACCAATAGACTTTTGTATATTCTGTCTTCAAAATTAGCAATGTAATATAAAATGTTTTTCAGAAATTTATTTTCTTTTTTGATATTAAATGGCATTTCCACAAAGTTCCAACTGCATCACTCCTATTCTAAGCATAAAAGAACTCCTGTAGATGGTGATAATCTATATTTTGTTTCCCTCTTCCTTACTCTAATATATACTATTCCACCTAACGTCATTTAGGTTAAATTATTTTTCTTGTTTATATTTTTTGGTACAGTAAGAGTAGAGTAGAGCTAAGTTTAAGAACACAAAAGCCATAAAGAGAACTTTCTGTGAGTAATAAATTACAAAATTTGTGCATTTTTTTTTTTTTTAATGAAAAATTATCTAAATAAGAACATTCAATTAAAATTTTATCCGTCATCATTTGGAAGAGTATAAGAGTTCCTTCAGGAACTAGTGAGAACATGAACACATTTATTTTTTTGTTACCACACAATGGTTAATGATTAGTCCTTGTTTTCATAATGTGTAACTTCATTTCTTATATTTTTAATTAACTAAAGATTTTTATATCCAATTTAAATTTTCTGTATCTTTTTATAATCTTGGTTGTATGTATATAGCATAAGTTTTATTTTTTATAACATATTTTTCATTATCAAAAGTTTTAGGATTTATAATAAAATTTGTGACTTAAATTTATAGTTATACCTCATTGAAATAGTGTTATAGTATTTTTATATTTAATTCTTTTGCAACTAACAATACTTTGGGCTATTCTAGTTTGAACATGTATCCCCAATGTAAATATTTCACAATTTTCATGTTTTAGTTTACATATTATATTTCACCTGCATAATTTATCTATTTTGTCCACCATGTAAGTAATATAATTTTGTAATATATTTTTATTACATATCTCAAGGCTATATAAAGACATATTAAATAGGGTCAAAAAGAGTCAAAACATGTGTTTAAGCATTTTTTTTTCTTGAAACTGCACGTTAAAATTACATGTTAATAAAATTTTTGCCAGTGCATCATAAGTTAATTTTATGCTGTTTCAAATGGTGGAAGATGAATTTTTCATGGAGATGGTATAGATTAAATTTTTCTAAAAAACAAAATAGTGCAAAATTTCGTTGATTTTTGTTCACAAGGCAAAACTTAGTTTTACACTACTCTGTACGGAAAAATATAAAGAAGTAAAATATTTTACCATAACTGATACAAGACGACGGATCTTTTTTGATACTTATATACAATGGACTATCTTATTAGTCTTGATAATTAAAACTTGTTTTATAACATACAATAACTAATATTATAATTTATTTTTCTAAAAACCATCTTTCTATAAATAAACAATAATCTTACATAGAAGTTGATTTAAAAATTCAGAGTAAAAATAATTCGAATTGAAAGAGGAACTTTAACAACAGTAAAATAATAAATAATTCATTTATGAAACCTATAAAATAGTTTAATATATTGACATACATCCATCAGTCAAAAAAGTATACAACAAAATAAATACAACTTGTTCCATACGACAATTAAAATAAATATATAAATAATCAAAACTTATAATAAAAAAAACATTAAAAAAGTCTTCCCGACATTTTACCAAAAAAAGTAAGTACAAAGAAAAACACATAATAAGACAAACTGACACACAATTGAAAAATTCGTAGTACTCACGTTTGTCGACAGCTGGTTTGTGAGCGTATGGACTTTTTCCTGAGCTTCGGACAATTCTTTACGAAGCTTCCTCACTTCGTGGGCTTGCTTCTCTTCAGGTGTACTGTACAGTGATGAGGCGGTCGAAACAAGGCTGACAGCTGAACCGTGTACTACAGAATACAAGCAAATAGAATTTTGAGAAAATTTATTTTTATTAGCTCATTAATATATAATACAGGGTTAAGTGTCCTTACTGAAAATATGAATTAAGGATCTCAAAACAAGATAAAGTTATCCAAGGTCCATTGACGTTTTGTTAAGAAGATATTTCCGTCGAAAGATTTTCATTATTATGATTTAAGAAGGTAATATTAAATAAATTAATAAATGCTACAAATACTTTATTAATAAAACGTAAACATTAACTTTCATATTAAATGTTGTTCCAAGTGATTATCTGGAACATTAAGACAGGCTCGGCATCTTTCTTACTCACCAAAAGTGGCTGAATGGCTCTAGATATATGTTATCATGCTCACAAGATCTGACATCACTGGATTTGTTTGTTAGGGGTTAAATTAAATGAAGAGTCTACCCAAGCCCAGTCAATGATCTTAATTATTTACGAAGAAGGATAATAGCTTGTGAATCAATAATACATATTTAGTGCCGTGTGACCACTGCTTCTGTGGAAAATTCTATGTTATTTGCTAAATTTTTTTGTAAAAAAATTTTCCATAAAAACAACAATTAGTAAGTAGGACAGATATGTATCATTTCCAAATGTTTGGCACTCAACAGACGGAGGGTCAAATATGTTCCATTGTAAATCGGCTAGCATAAATTTTTTACATACTATATATAAGGCCTTGTAGCTGTTACACAAAAAAAACATGAGAAAACTTAGTCCTCTACTATAAAGAGTTTAAAAAAATGATTCATTATAATAACAATAAAGAAAAAATAATAGCAAATCATCTCTAAATTTATGAATTTTTAGATAAATGTTTTTTTTTTCAATAATTTTATAATAATAAATGATTACCATCATCATCTTTCGAATTCATTTTCGTCATGATGCCAATGTAGTTACGGCTCATTCCATGACTAGAGGGTGAAGAACTTACAGGAGATATTGGATAATTAAACCTAAAACAAAACAAAAAGAGGTGTAATTTTTTTTTAAAATATATTTACAAAATTTTATATTTATATTTAGTGTATTATTTGTACCTATTGGGAGCTCCTTGAGAAAGCTGACTTGGGGTCGGGCTGGTGGGTTGCGACGAATGGTGATGCCCTACACCGATATTATAAGGTATGCTATAGTAAGGTTCTACTTCTTCCGAACGTTGTAGCATAGAAGGATAAAGTTTTTCTGATTTAGTCGATCTGTAAAAGAAAAATAAATAACATAAAATATATTTAAGATAGCATCAAGTAAAAAAATTGAAATAAAACAAAAAAAATATTTTCTTTTTTTAAAAAATCCGAAAATAAGTGGGGAAAAAAAAAAAAAGAAGTCAAAACGCAATGAACTACCGATGATTGATGATGAAATGATCGAATTATTCATTGAGAAACTTTCGACTGAATCATGCAATGAAACAATTTTTTAATAAATCAAAGTTTTTACATGCTCACGGTGCTTTAAAAACTGCATATATACAAAACTATGCGAGAAATAAAAATTGCTTAAGCATATAATATGAATATTGATAAAAAAATAACTAATAATATGAATGACAGAATCAAAAAATTGTACATTGGTCGTGATGATGAGTCGGGACTAACACAACTGTGCTTGAAATAAAATAAATAATAATAATAAAGATATAGAAAAAAAAAGAGAAAGAAAAGCGATAATTGCAAAAATGGACATAAAAGCCATGTTTTAATATCAATCCCTACCTTGGGAACGTCCGATCTCTGAGATAGCTGAAAAGTATAACACATTAAAACAACTATTATACATGCTTTGACATTTCTTACATGCAGTTAAAATAAATATGAAAAAATTTCAGATAATAATATAAACATTAAATGAACACACATATACAATAAGGATACAACCAAGATTTTCATGAAATTATGTTTTATAAGCTATTCCAATAATTTTTTCAAAAATTTTCATTTCACAATATCAACTCAAGAACTAGCATACTTCTATATGAATATTATATATAATATATATGGATATTCTTGGGTTTTTATTATGGAATGAAAAAATTATCAATATAGCTTAAAAACATGGAAAAAAAAAATTTTGTTCGGTTCCATTTGCATATGTGGCTTCAAATGATTTCTAAGGCTGCGATTTCAGGATTTGTATATTTTATATAATATTTTATGAATACGATGAGGAGTCAACAAAAATGGTGCATATTTCTGAAAATTTTAGTTTTAGTTTTCTTTTTGCGAGAAGGAATCTTATGACAGCTTGCAGCTTGCATTTGGCTGCAATCTGCCAATTTTATCGACATATTTCACTGAAACTGACACTACAAGATGAGTTTTGGTGATGAAGGGGTCTATAGTGTTTATATGGTGCTCTTTTGTTTTTTTTTTTATTTCTATATTACCATATCTACCCAGTTGGCCTTGCATGATTACTGTAACAATTTGTTTTTGTTTTGTTTTTTTACATTTGATAATGGGAGGTGGGGGATATAGTCTCTTGCAAAAGGCATCCCCTATTTAAAATGCTATAAACATGAACTATTGGTCACATGTGGATTGCTGGGAATAAGCTGGTGGACGTTGCAGTCAAGCAAGCATTTGCTCTTCCAGGTCAGGGGATTCTGACAACCCAAGAAATAGGCCTTCCACTGAAAAATGAAATATCGGATAGTTGGCAGTCCATGTGGAGTGAGAGTCCACCAAACAGACTAAAAACTAAAAAAATAACTAAATCATGTGCCACATCAAATCTTTCCGATCGCAGGGAGGAGATTACAATAACTAGATTGAGAATAGGACATACGAATCTGTCTCATACCTATCTGATCAATAAGGAGCCACTGCCAAAATGTCAATATTGTAATAGTACACACTACAGTCAACCACATCTTTCAGGAATGTCATTTCTGTGCTGCGGATTTGAATAGATTAGGAGTGAGCCCGGGTATACCAGGGACGCTGGATGATGATGAAAAAAGAATAAAATTGATATTAAGTTTTCTAAGAAGGAAAAACCTATTGTGCAAGATTTAAACATTAAACTCGAACATAGTTAAATTTAAATTTAGGAAAATAAAATATAAAACCTGGGCGTTAATGACCATTGGGTTTTACGCCCTAAAGAACAACAACAACCCTGGACTATTATAACTACAAATAATGAAGATTAATCATAAATAAAAAAAAATAATATTCAAAGGAAAATAACAAATGATGATGAGCTAATAGCTGACTGTGGAGTTGTTGGCCAAGAAAAGGAAAAAGAAAAAAACATTGGTTAGTGACAGTAATAGAAGTCTTATGAAACCAGACTACTTAGTTTATTTATAGTAATAATCATATACTAGCAGTCTAATAATCAAAATCAATAAAACACAAGAAAAAGTTAGTAGAAAGAAGTGAATTGAAGAATTTTTTTCTGGATACAATTCACTTATCACTAAAAAAATAAACTAACAAAACATTAAAACTAACATGAAGATGCATTCTTAGATTCATGCTCCTCTAACATTCTGTAATAAAATAAATATTGATAGATATTTACACAGTTTGAAAGTAATACAGTTGACAATGCCGAACCTACAGAATCGGCATGCTTTATATTTATTTTAATAATATACTAACGTACCTGATACTGTTACTTCGACTGAGCCTTGGAGCTGTTGCAGGGGAGCCAATGAGCCTCGCGTGGGTAAGACTAGCTCGATGGTGCAGCTGTGCGGGCAAGGACTCAATGCTTTCGGCCTCTATCATAGCGCCTACGACTGGACAGTTTAAACCCCAATATAAATCAATTAGGCAAGGAAAATTAAAATAGCAATAAAACAAAATAATATACTTTCATTACTAATTGGAAACTTCCAATTAAATAATAATAAACTGGAAAATATTTAAGAAATATAAAAAGGGACAAAAAGAGAAAAAAAAAAAAAGATACGAGGAGATGGGTGTGGTGTGGTCAGTGGAATAGTGACGAACACAAAAAAGCGAAACATATATTTTATTTTAATGGAATATGGTATGGGGGGGGGGGGGGGGTAAAAAAAAACAAAACTCAAATAGTAGATAATTATACTATTTTATTGAGCCAACGTTTCACCCCACGTTTCAGGGCTTCGTCAGGGCTGTTTTGATGGCAGTCAAAGACAAAGTGATATATTTTATTTGTGCCAACATTTCTGCCTAAATTTCAAACCTTCATGATGATTGACTGCATGTAGATTCAGACTGAAATTTCAGCACAAATAAAATCAAAATAACTTTTACTTATTTGTGATCATTACTACTTCAATGACCATATCTTCATCCCAAATTAAAATTACAATCGATAATAAATATTATGAAAAATATAAAAACATTTTTTTTTCCTATAAAAATTCTGATTTGAAAAGTGCTGAATACATATTCTTATATAATTAATTAAATAAATACATAAATTTATAATAAAAATAAACAAGTAGAGAAAAAAATAATAATAGTGAAATTAAAATTTACCACTGAGTAAAATAAACTAATAAAAATACTAAAAAAATTAAAATAAGTTTAGAACAAGTTTTACATTAAATAAAAAAAGAAAAACATAAAAGAAATTGTTTTTTCTACAAAAAATAAAAAAATTGAAAAGTGCTGGATATTGATTCTCATATAATTAAATAAATACATACTTAACTTTAAAATAATATACATATAAACATAACTCGTGAGAAAACAAAATAAATTGAAAATTATAGATTAATGAATCTAAATTAAAATAGACTGATGAAAATTTGAAAAAGTTATAATAAATTTGCTAGCTGTTTACGGTAAGACCAGGCATGCCTTGAACTTTAATAATATGATATAAATATTTAGTAATTTTTTACTTTTCGTATTTACGTTTATTTAAAAATATATAACACACCAACATTTCGACAAAGAGAGCTATGTACGTAGAGCTATCATATTGGGAAAAAAAAATTTGTTATACAAGTTATTTTATACAAATTTTTAATTAATATTTACATAATGTGTGTAAATATTAATTGGTTTTTATTTTTATCAAAATCACTAAATATTTATATTATATTAGTTAAACCTTTCTGGTGCAGAAGTGTGGAATATAATTTAATGATTTGAATATTAACAGAATTTAGAAGGTTGAAAGGATGAGATCCCGATAGAAATGAGACTCCTAAATATCATTTCCTCACCGATGTACTTAGATTATAAAGAAAACTATTCTTAGATTTAAAACTTTTTATTCTATAAAGAAATTGTAAGCCACTTGTAAAGAAACACAAGACTAAATAAATACCAAGTTACTGATCATTGAGTGTTAGTTATCTTACCATTAGTTGTCCTAGCTGGAAGCGATGCAGTATATGCTCCACTATGCCTTAACCAGGAGCCGTACGGACTCGAGATCTCGGCATAGTTTGAGTCAGAGAGCGAGCCGTCGATGTGCCTCGGCTTTGGAGAGGCCATCATCAACCTCTCTCTGGTCCCTGCTGACAGCTGAGGGCTTAGTGAATATTCTGTCTGAGTGCCTCCGGATACTTTCACCTTTAAATGAAAGATAACACTTATAGGGTTCTGACTGCGATAGTAAACAAACATAAAAACAAAATAAAATTTCTAATAATAAAATAACTACTTTCATGATTAATTTTAACTCAAGAAATGCATTAAATTCATTCTTGGCAAAGGTCCACTAATCTGTATGTTGGCCATTGTTTCTTGACAAAACCACTTATACACTAACTTTCCAATTAGATCACTTTTTTTTTTTCAAAAAAGATTTACAAAATTGATATTGTCCAGATTATGGCAACAGTAAATTTTTTTTAAAAATGTATCAGCTCCTGGTATTTTTCCTACATTAAAATGAGTAATTAACATTAATCTTTTTCAATAACTTTTATCAGTTTAACTTTTCCTTTCAAAGTTAACATTTTTTTTTGTGCTATTTTAATAAATTTTTTCTTTTTTTAAAGTCACAGTAAACGTCACCAGCATTTACAATTTATCTGTTTATAAGGTGATATAAAAACTGAATATTCAAACATTTACTTGTGAACTAATAAAAATTAAAATTAAATCTTTACTGCTCCAACCTATAAAGGGTTGTATAAAGTGCAGTACTTTGACTTTGTAAGGAAATACTGTTACTAAACCAACAGTTGTGCAAGGAGGTGATGTGGTCAAAATCGGGCTCGACTGCCAGATTTTTACCCAATTAAGGGTACCCACTTCGTGAGGCTGGGTGGAACTCAGAGGGTGACTAGCTGAGTTAGAACACTGAGCTATTCACTCCCATATTTATCGTTATTTACTCATAATTGATGGTAAAATTAATTTTTGGGAATTGATTTCGTGAAATTATAGTTTTTTTGAACTGTTATATGATATTCTTGACACTATAACCGAAACGTCAGCCATCTTGATTTAAGTTAAAAAGTTGGTTAAATAATTTTGCCTATAAATTATTATTGTTTCACTTAAAACGATTTTTATAAGAAAATAAAATGGTTTTATCATAAAGTAAATCATAGCAGTAGTAGGTTCCTAGATTTATTTGATTAATAAGTGATTATTTTTCGTAATAATGAAAAAAAAAATTAGTTATTAAACAACTCAGAGAGTATACACGTATAGATGTTTATGAGCAATCAAATTTAAGCTCATAAAGTTGACTTTTAGAATTTAGAACAATATTTCAGAATCTAAGCAAAATCAGGACACTTTGTTCAATTGTTACTAAATAACAATTGAAAGGTGATTTGGTCAGAATCATGCTGGACGGTCAGATTTTTACTCAATTAAGGGTAACTTCATGAGGCTGAGTGGACCTCAGAGGGCTCCCAAACTCGCGGCTACAGTGAAACAGAAAATAATTATCTTCTACAGCCGGACTTGACCCGGGTCCTTAGAGTTAGTAGACCAGTGCCTTACCATTGAGTTACCCACTCCCAATAGTAGGTTTTAAAAAGCTTATTTAAACTATTAATGATCCAAGCATCCCATAGACAACAGGTGTGAAACATAGGAATTAAGTTAAGAGTGAGTTTTTTTGGAAAGAAAATGGACTAAATTTGTGTCCGTGTCCATTCATTGGAAGATTTGGTTAGCAGAAATTAAAAACAATGTTAAGTAAACGTTACGATGCTAGGAAAATAAAACTGTCTGCTAATGAGAGATGGTCATCAAGAGAAATTCCATTGTATTATAGAAGTAGATATTAAGATCAAAAACATCATAAAGTACAAACCTTCGTCCTTGGAACTCCCGCGACTTGAGCTGTCCTTGAGTCGCTGACACTGCCGTTGATGGACCTCTTGACGTAGCCAAATGTTGGGGGCACTCCACGGTTCTTGCTTTTGCTTCCACTACTGCTACTGCTGCTGCTCCCGCTGCTGCTACCTCCTTTGGTTGTTCTTTCCTCATTACAATAATCAACATCTAATTCCTCTTTGGATCCTGAAAATTGTTCGACAAAAAAGATTTAGATTTAATTCTTTTATTTCAATTAACATTTACATAGCAGTTAGCAAAGACAATGTGAACACCTGATCCACTCTTGCTCTCGCAATTTGAGATCAGAAACATTTTGGACTATCTGTTAAACTGGGTATATCCTAATTGATTTTGCAATTAATAACATTCTTTACATAGTCAACTAATGGCATGGCATACAACTGTCTGAATCTTCAAACTCCTAGATAATCCACTCTGATTCTCAATACCTCACCAAGACTTCTAGCAAACACTGTTCATAAATAATAAAAATATTAACAATAAAGAATAATAAAATTACCCGCATTGCTCCTCTTCTTATCCTGCTTCCTCTGAACACCGTTAGATGGCTGCTGGCTTCTCTTCTCCCTTGACCTGCCTTCAACTTCTCGCCTGTCGAGGTCACTTCTACTATCGCCTCTTGGTAGGCTGCTACTTTTCCACTGATTCGATGGACAGACTTGTCTGAAATGTAAGTTTTACATTGAATAGAAGCTTTAATACAAGGAAGTAATAAGATAATAGAAAATATATCGATACATCTAAAGTGAAAGACACCATGTTACGAAACTGTAATTTTACAGGAGAATGAGTTTTAGATAATTTTCAACTATATCTTTGTATTTCTGAACTAATAAAAAAGGGTAATAAGATAATAGATAACTACCTGAAAGCACTGGTATCCGTCTGTTGACTGCTGTCGGCTTTCTTTATGTGCCTGGAGCCGATGACCCTGTAGACAACCGGGTGGGGCTGGGCTGGCGAGGGCGGCCCCTCCCCTCGCCCCCCGTCCCCACTCCTTCCGTTGACAATCCGGTTAGACTGGAAAATAAATGTTAAAATGATGGAAAAAATATAAATTAATTTCTAGTTTGAGGCAGGTTTATTTATCAATTATAATATAGTCTCACACTGTTTATTTTCTGTTAACTCCTATGTTTTGGCCATTCTCAAAGATCTATTGATTAACAATTTTAATTACATTCTGGTAATTTAAAATTATTTTAAAAATATTGTGAATTATAGATTATCCTACCTTATTTACAACATCATAGCTAGCAACATCATTAAAATGTTGCAGGCTATTCTGCCTTTGTCAAAATATATCTTAGTCAATAACCTAAAAAATCACCAATCAATTAACTTTGATCGTAACGTGTTAAATTACCTTCTATTATCCAATTTCACTTGTTCTAATTCTATTCAGTTAACACTTTCTATCACTTTATCAACAACGCATTGTTTAACCTCACGTATCAGGTTTGCCATATTCTCATTGTATTTCCAATTTTTATATACTTATTCATTTCAGTATTAAAAATCTACTGAATTTAATTATATATTATTTATCTTATATATAAACATTTTGATCACAAATTAATTTTTCTTAAAATTTCAGCATAATGCTGGTTCAAATTTCTTGTATCTGATCTGAAATTAACAGTATAGTTAATTTAATAT
Organism: Halyomorpha halys; assembly: GCF_000696795.3. Taxonomy (NCBI): domain Eukaryota; kingdom Metazoa; phylum Arthropoda; class Insecta; order Hemiptera; family Pentatomidae; genus Halyomorpha; species Halyomorpha halys. The sequence continues at coordinate 73,567 of NW_027107650.1, read as the reverse complement.
TTTCTGTTATATAAATAGCTTCTTGCATTTCTGAAACATAAGAGTTATAAAAAAATAAACAGTGTGAGACCATATGGATATTTTAATACATAAATAAATTTCCTTTTTTAAATCTATAAGTTATTTTATTATATCTTAGTTAATTTTTATATTCTTTCCTTATTACTATTTCTCTTTTAAAGTTTTCTTTCTCTTCGTTTTTTATTTCTCTTCTCGTAGAAGTTTTTCTTCTGTGTCATAAACCACTGGAGTCTCTAATGACTCCACAAGATCTTTTTCTAGTGAAATTTTATGAAAATAATCTTCAATTTTCGAGTCGCTCAGTGACTTTTCCAAAAAGCCATAACGAGAAGATAAATGACCCATCGATCTTATTTTTAAACACTTAGTCCAGATATTATGAAGAATGTCTTAGAAACCATTTAGGATAGGATAAGAATTGTGCTGGCGAGGAGACTGATTTGGAAGAAACAGATAACTCATATCCAGGTGCGATTGCGATCATTTAACAACAATGGAATAATAAATTACCTTTTTTCTATTTAAATATTTTAAAAATATATTCCACAAATCCCGCCATTTATTCTCACTATAGTGAAATGAGTAAGAAATGCAAAAATTCTATTGGGGTCCTAAAATAACCTCCACAGTATTATGTGTTTGTTTCAGACTGTGGTATTATGGTTGTTTTATGTTAAATAACACAAGAGTGAAAAAGTGCATATTTAATATATTATGATTTAGGACCTCAAACAATTGGATAAAAAATATGCAGTGCATATGAAGGATGGATAACTGAAGACTATGAGGAAAACAACCACTTTTTCAAAATTAAATTATTAATAGGTAAAAATGGATGAGGATAGCTATTTATTCCTATGGATTAAAACATGCAAAAAATGGTAATGGATAACTAACTTCAGTTACAGATAAACTTGATTTATAATTGAAGTTCTAGGGGGCCTGTAGCAGAGTTGGGCAAAAATTAGCTATAGTTGAAAATAATAACTAAAGTTGCCATGGATACGACCCTTATTCATGAATGAACCATTCATAAATAACTATCGTATCCATGGCAATTTTAGCTTTTAGTTTCAACTATAGCTAATTTTTGCCCACTTCTGGTCTACAGTAGCTATCAGAGGCACAACAGAAGATTATAGAGCGCCTAAAATCCTTTGTCTTTGAATATCAATTTCAAAGTGTCCATTACCGGTGTAGTGTGATACTAGTGCTTTTGCTACAGTTCATCGACAAAGAACTTAAATACAATAATATACAATGTCCAAAGGTATCAGAAACTTTAAACCAATGATTTCTCACTCATTCAAATTTAATTATTTTAAATGAATCGATAAGTACCTTCAGGTGATGGCCTTCCGTTCCGGACAGATCTAACTCAGCATTGCCACACTTTCTCGAACTGTTGATTTCATTACTAAATAAAATAAAATAAAATCAGTAGTAATAAAAAAAAAAGTTTTATCATCAGTGGAATTATAAGAATAAAATTATTAAAACTCACTGGATATTATTTTTTGGTTCGAGACCGTTACGGAGATGGTTATCCTTGATGAAATTCGATCCTGCCTTTACACCTCTGCAACAAAGTTTATCATTATACATAATTTGATAGAATAATAGATTAACTACAATTAAATAAATTTTATTATTGATCATAACTTAATAATTAAATTTAAAAGAAGTTTATAATCAAACATAATGATTAAATAATTATAATTACATAATGATTCATAAGAATAATTAAACAATGTTTAATTATACGTAATAATTTAATAAGGATTTAAACAAAGTTTTTTCTTTATAATTGGAGATGGTCAGGGGGAGGGGAGGAAGGGAAGTGCGTTCTGCAGTTGTTTATTTATGTTATTTTCGCTGACCGCATCCTCCCTCCCCCAACCATCTTCTCCAATTATTAATCCATGGTCAACTATCTACACTTCTTTTTTCTTTATAAATATAAATCCTGATTTAATAATTTGATTAAAATTTATAACTTTCATTAGCTAAGTAATTTCGTTTCAATTTCTACAGAGTAATATAACTAGTTGTATCATATGAAATAATAATATATAAAAAAATATGAATAAAAGAAGAGTTCATGCGATAGAAGTAGATATGACAATTGCAATTTATTTTCTATTATTATCATTAAAATCTGTACCACAAGATCCCATGAAGGGTCAGGGGTACAGTACTTTGTAAGGAAGTACTGTTACTACAGGAGTACTCTTACACAAACAACGGTTGTGCAAGGAGGTGATTTGGTCAGAATCATGCTTGACAGCCAGATTTTTGCCCAATTAAGAGTACCCAATTTACAATTATTATCATAGGGAATAAAAAAAACAAATAGACTTATATAAATTCATTTTTGATATTGAATTTTTTTTTATAATAAAACTAAAAGAAATATTTTTTTTTATAATACACCTGTAGCCAAAACTAGTTCCGATAAAAGTACAGTTAAAATTGTCCAGGAAAAAATGCTAATGTTAGTTTTTACCCAACTCTGCCGATGATATATCAATAATTATATAAATTAAACTAAATGCTGTAAAAACTTAGATGCTGTTTGAAATTTAGCGCTAATCGGTTTATTTTATGTTTTTAAGCATGTTTGTGAGTTTGATATTTGAAATTATTACTATACAAACACTTATAATAAACGAATGCTGACGTTACCATAAACATTTACCAGGAAATGATAAAATCAGTGCTTTATTTCGCATGAGTCAATACATAATAAAAACTAATAAACAAAGTAAATCACACAATGAACATTTCACATCAAACATTGTTTTAACTGTAGTAATTTTTTTTTTTTAATTTTTATAAAAACTATTATTGTTAAATTTATTTTAAAAATTAAAAGTCATCATTCCAATTTTGATTAAATAGTATATCCCAGAGATGTCAAAGAATCAGAGAAATATTTTTTTTTTAAATTTACAAATTTTGTTTCCAGAATTTTAACTTAATTAAATAAAATACCAAAATATATTTTGAATTCACTTCAAGGCAGAACTATTTTGAAAATAGAGATTAGGTTTAATCTTTTGTTTCTTTATTTTTTTTTAATATGTAAGTATAAGTTTATTTTTATAAAGAAATATTTACTCTTGAATATTTATATAAAAATTATCATTTTTAAATTAATTTTCTTCAAATCAAAAGTCATTTATATTTCGATTGAAGAATATATCCCTAGGGGACAAAAGTTTAAAAAAGAAAATCGTCCTCCATTTAAAAAAGAAAAAAAACTTAAAGAAATATTGGAAGATAGTTGACCGTATGAAGTATATTGGAGGAAGATAGTTCGGGTGGCGGTCAATAAAGCTATCAAAATAGTAAAAGAATACTATTTATTGTTAACCAACATTTTGCCACATTTTATAGGGCTTCATTTGGGCTAAATGAGAAAACAAGATACAAAAACTTTGGAATTAACAGAACATTAAAAATAAAAAACATTTCAAAACTATAAACTTGACAATTAAGAATATAGAAAAACTACAAATAATAAAATATTAATAATAACAATATGAAGAAATATACTTGTAGGTAGACTGGAAACAAGTTGCTAATAAATATAACCAGATGTGATATAAGTTCTCAATACAGATCTAGACACATAAATAGTAGGAGACTACTCATTAACTATATATAATGTAATATACAACTGCAAAACTAGTTTTAATATACATGTAGTCTACCTACAAGTATATTTCCTCATATTTTTATTATTTTTAGTTTTTCTATATACTTTATAAACTTAACAATTGTTTTTTATTTTTAATATTCTGTTAATTCCAAAATGTTTGTATCTTGTTTTCTCATTTAGCCCTGATGAAGCCCTGCAAAGTGGGGCAAAACTTTGGTTAACAATAAATAGTTTTTTTTTTTACTGTTTTAATACCTTTATTGACCGCCACCTGGACTATCTTCCTCCAATTTTGAAAAATACATATTTTTTTGTTTTAAATTTACAAATTTAGTTCATAGAAGTTTAAGTCAATTAAAGAAAATACCAAAATGTATTTTAAATCAATTTTAATAGAGAAATATTTCGAAAATGGTTAGGGATGCGGTCAAGAAGGATGAAAATACAGTATTAACGATTTTTTTATTTTCTGCTGAAGTTTTGACCGACATTGTAGGTATTCATTAGGGCTATAATAAAAAGATACAAAGAAGTTAGAGTCAATGTAAAAGTAAAAAAAAGTTAAAAAAAAAAAAATCAAAAAATTTAAATAAAATAGTAAAGAGGATAAAAATAAGTACATAAAGAATTATTAACCAACATAATACAGTGAACAAATACATCAAAACATATATAATTGAAAATATCTATTAATTTAATTAAATTAGGAGACATAATAAATGATACTAAATGGTAAGCATAACATGTAAAACATTATTATAGATTACATAAATATGTAATTTAGAAGGAAGAATGTGGGATCGGTAAAAGGCAGAAAAGAGAATAAGTTTAGAAAGTAGGATTTTGCAATTTAAAAAGAGAAATAAAGATAAATGATAATATAAAGTTATTAGAAAATAATTAAGCAATGTCATAAATTAATAATACAAAGGGGAAAAAAATAAGAAGTAGAGTAAATGAAAACTTGTAGTTTCATAAGAAAAGAAAATTTTATGTTTGTGATAATGGGTTTGACAGTTTCATATACACACCTAATTTTGTTATATCTTTTTTTATAAATTAAATTATCTATTAAATTGATAAATGGTTATTTAAATATAATAATTGATAAATGGTTATTTATTATTTTATCTTCCAGTAATGGAATAGCATTACATGAAAAATAATATAATACATTTGTCATGTAATTATATATTTTAACACTTTCATTGTAAACTCACATAGAAATTTCAAGTAATAGCAGATATAAACAAGATCAGGGTCAGGAAAACACAAATCAATTATCATATTTTTGTAGGAAAATATAAATAAAAAAAAAATTACATAACAGACCGGACATTGTAAATAAGGCTGTGTAATTTATCACCAATGACTAGTGAATCAAGCCATGAATAATTCAGAAGGCTGTAGATCCATAAGCCATCATTCCTTAACAACATAATTCGATATCCTTATAACTTTATATAAATAAAAGCTGATTAAAGAAAAATATTAACAAATAAACTATATTAAATTGTGTTTATTTAATTTTAATGTAAGCAAATAGCGAATGGTGTTTTGGTTCTTTTTTTTTTTTTGTCGTTATCAAGTTGTCAATTGTTTAGTAGTAAGTCACTTTTGATGAATTTGTGATTAAATTGAATATACTTGTCAATTGCTTTAGTTGCCTTAATAATACATATTTAAATAGCGGTGTATATATTTTGGCAGAGAAAGATATGTAAACAAACCGTTGTGATAGAGACAGACACAGGGAGAGGAATACACAACAAACACAAACACTAACAGATACAGACTAGAAGACAACTGCCGCGAGCGAACGTCAGGAGAGGGACTGCCCAGTGCGCCTGCTCCGATCGATGCCGGGCTCTATCCTACAAATTCCTTTTGGGGGGGCACCCTCAACTTATATAGCTCATCTGTCGAGTCACAATCGATCTATTGTTAAAATGTTTAAATCATTCGAATCAAGAATCGATTGTTAGAAAAGAAAATTATTCATAGTTTAAAGTTAGGTTCATATAAACTCTACCATTATCCATCAGCTATTTTTCATATAATAATTTTATCTAAAAATGTATATATAATGAGTCATTGTACCATGTAATTATAATGTATAGCATTTAACTTGTTAAATATATAAATAATTGACCGTATTTATTTGTCGACGTTTCGCTCCACTTTGTTTGACTTCATCAGGGCTAAAAGAGATACAAAAACAACAGAAAATATTTCGAAAATGTAGGATAATATGATACAAAACGAAAACTAAGGTAGGGTTAAAAATTATGTAAATATAAGTGAAAACATTATTTAAAAAGAAATAAAAACATATATAAATGTACACGGCTTTGTTATACTGTTGTATTCATGACAGAAACTAAGTTCTCATTTGTTATTCGTACCTCGTCGGTGGTGTTAAAAATCATATAAATATAAATGAAAAATTACATAAAAATGGACAAAA
>NW_027107650.1:65069-66993 GCF_000696795.3 Halyomorpha halys | reverse complement strand
TAAAAATAATAATTGGGAGCGGGTAGCTAAGTGGTAACTACTAACTCCAAGGACTCGGGTTCCATCGCCAAGGGTTCGAATCCAGCTGAGACAAATAATTATTTTCTGTTTCACTGTAAGTCATCACTTTGGGTTCGGGAGTCGTCTGGGGTGCATCCAGCCTCATAAAATGGGTGTCATTATTTGGGTAAAAACATGGCGGTCAAGCGTGATTCCGACCAAATCACCTCCTTGCACAGCCGTTGGTCTAGTAATAATGCTTCCTTATAAAGTACAGCACCCCTAACCCATCATGGGTTGTCGCAGATTTAATTATTAATTACATTTACATAATTTTTAACCCCGCCTTAGTTTATTGTATTATCATCTTATTATCTCACATACTTACTTATTATCTGTATTTAAATATTTGTAAGTGTTTTGTATCTTTTATAGCCCTGAAAAGTGGGACAAAACGTCGACAAATAAATAGTTGAAAAATATTTTTGTTGTTCCTTCTTGACCGCATTCCTGACCACCTCCTTCATATTCTTTTATGGACAATCATTTTTATACGCAATTGTTTGAAATTTTTGCGAAGTAGTAAGAGAAAGTTGTGGGACTGCACCAGTTTCTTTTTTGTTAGTGTCGAAGACAGCAAAGTGGTGTTAAGTAGCCAATACAATTTTCAGAGAGGGGGCCCAAGATGCGCCTCGTCATGGAAATTTAATATGGCTTACTCCGGCCCTGGACCTCACTATCAAACGCGAAAGCAACAATCTCAGGGGAGTGCTAACAACAACCAAAGTAGGCAAACTGAACCCGACGAGGAGGGAAAAGTGGCCACAGATGGTCCTAAATATTAACGAAGGGCCAAGAGATCTGAGTTCCCAAAGGAAAAGGGAACTTCCCTGGGTTACGGTCTGGGCAGCTGGGGTCGTCTCGCTAAGCGAGGGAGGACAATAGCCACGGAGTTCACTCTTAAGTTTGCCCATTGCGGCAAACCCGAACTACTTAGAAATGCTTTATAAACAAACAGGAGCACAAGATGATCAAAAAAGTCAGTTGTCTCACCCCAATTTTTTATAACTTAGATGAAAACTATATATAGTTAAAAGTAAAACTTAATGAGTCTGCCAACAATAGTTAGGGGGGAATAAAAAATGGCACCAGTTTGGAAACGTTTAGAATAATTATTTTTTTATTCTGAGCACCATACCTTTAAAACTAATTACAAAAAAAAACGCTAATAGAACATCATTTAACGTAGAGTAAATCTACTAAAATATGAACCTTCAAAGTGCAATTCACGTTCAATATTTCACGAGATGCATTTTTTTTAAAAAGCAACATTTCATGAAATATATACTGTAAAAATCAGTAATTAGTGAATTTATTGTAGGATAACTATATCTCAAGAACCATTAAACGTATATATGTCTATTAGCACTCGAATTAAACCTAGTTTAATGCGCTATTTTATAGCTTATGACGTTTATCTTCGTAGGAGAAGTAGTTTTCATGATATATGCCAAAGTATATTTACAAAATGTTGATTTCATGTTTTTTGGAAAAGTTTAATTTATGAAAAAATATAGCCCAGGGACCAATAGACGTACAGATGTTAGTTAGCAATCAAATTAAAGCTAGTTGAATGTACTTAATTAAAGTAGTTTATAGCATTTATCTTTGAAGGGGAAGTAGTTTTTATGATATGAATTTTACATATAAAATTTTATTTGAACAATTAGAAATCAATTTATTTTAGTAAATATCACAAAAACTAATACACCGACGGATATATATACGTCATAAATTATTTTATGGCACATCAAACTAACTTTAATTTGAGTGAGTTTAATTTTTTTTTTTTTAATAATTTATTTATTGTTATTTACAACTGTATACACATATATACAACAAGTAAATTTGCTGTAGGTGACAT
>NW_027107650.1:56852-64591 GCF_000696795.3 Halyomorpha halys | reverse complement strand
TCCTTCCTAAACTTCTTGATATTGTTCACTTCTAAGTTTTGATTAAAGTAATTTATTACAACATGCCTAAAGTGAGTGAAAAGAAGAAGTGTGAAAGTTTGGCCACTGAGTGCCTTGTTGATCTTCTAACTTGTGAGGAAGAGAATCAAGATGAGCTAATTGACAACTGTCATTACACTATTATTATTATCATACATTGCTCCATTGCTTTTAAATATATCCAAAACAATACTAACACAATCAAAACACAAACTACGAGCAAGTAACCTAGCACGGCACCAACAAAACGGGACGAGCTCAGCTGGTCTTTTGCGTGACGTCTTAACCATTTAACACAGATCTAGTAACAGACTCCCAACCTTGTTCTATGTTATATCGTTTTAACAGGCTAAAAGAAAGAAATATTTCTCTATTTAACACAAGTTATTCCATTTAACATGTTAAACTAAAGATCATGAATACCACTAATAACACATATCCAGTGCCCCTTAGGCCACTGCTGCTGTGGAAGGAAGATGCCCAGCCTGCCTTAATGCTCAAGTTAATCACTTTGAACAGCATGTAATATCAATTTTAATGTTTACATTTCATTGATAAATAAAGTAGTTTGAACACATAATAATTTATTTATTTATTATGACCTAGATAATCCATAACACTGGAAATCTTTAGTTGTGAATATCTCCTAAAGAAAGCGCTAACGAACATACGGCGAATGATTTTCTTGTTTTTGAATCCTCATTTATTTTGATACTTTAACCATGAAACATCTTTTTGTGTTAAATAAATGTTATTATTGATATAATTGATTATTGGTTATTAATGATATTATTATGTTATAATTGATATAATTCTAAGACCGCTATAAGCTGATGATGTGTTCCTTAAATAGATGACGCAGCAGGCTCACTGAAATACAGTACACCACTGTCTTCCCATTATCAGATGGCGAAGGATAGGGCACAATCCTATGGGAATCTTCTCTCGTGTCTAATCAAATCCTACTGTCTCTAATATTATCGCCAAGGTTAAACATATCACAGCTTAGTGAAGTATATGTATATTTCAAATACAGACTACTATACAAGTTCGCCATATTTTTATGTATATTTCATATATTGACTATCCCCCTATATGTGTTCGCCCCCTCCCACTCCCTACTAATTACTACAAATTTGGGAATTTCTATTTTATTTTCGCTGCGGTCTACGTTTTGGGGTATAGCTCATTTTCTAATTATCTCTAGCGTGCCTAACTATAGAATTTCATACACATGTCCTAAATATGTGATTTCAGTTTCGTAAGACTACATTTTTGAGCTAGGCTGTTCATACACGCAGACCATTTTGCAAGAATTTGTTATTACGACGCGGAGGATCTCAAAATGTGTATATCCATCGAAAACTCGAATCGAAAATTTTTCAAGCTCGAAAATCATACCGAGGCGCCGACTTTCAAAATGGGACAAATCCAAATTGTAAAACTTTTCCGAGGTTTAGTTTTAACAAGGAATAAATCTCATGAATCACAGGGAAATAAATGTTTGATTGATCTGGTAAATATTATTTACCTATTGAAAAATTATTAGTAAAGACATTTTTTGTGTCCCCTGAAAAGTTTTACGGTTTGGATTTATTCCATTTTGAAATTTAACGCCTCATATATTCCATATATCGACAAATAAAAATTCAGTTTCTTGAGTTAAAATTAAATCCTATTTACTTACATATATATGTGTTTTAGAGATTGGGTTATTTCGATTTAGGACTTTAAAAAATTTCTATCCATTGAAAATTGAGATTGTATGTTCATTCTGTGATCTGTGAAATTGTATTGTCGTATTTAATTAATTTACAACACTCCAATAACCTTTTTGAAGCAGAAGCAATTAATATATGAAATATATAAAAATAAATATTTGCTTGTTCCTATTTTATGCACTGCCATACTATTCATCCGATTGTGACGGGCCTTTTTATGATGTTGAAGATTTTCCCGGGAAGGTTATAGGCTGGCTCGACTTTTTTTTCTTCCAGTGACCATTGTTCATATAATCAATCAAAAGTTCTCTGCATTTTATCCAATTCTTAGGTTAATACAAACATTGGAAAGCTGAATGAAGTGAAATATTAGTTTCAAATAAAGAAAAAGTTTTCAAATGTTTTATTTTACATCTCCGGCTCTAATTTGTTTAATTGCACCCGGGATGTGCCCTTTGGTGCAGTTTATAGAGCCCTAAATCACTCCAAAGTTTGGTGTAGATTCGTCGAGTAGTATTGAAGTTATTTCTATTTTTTGATTTTTAAAAAGGAATCAAAGGGATCCATCCATAAAAAAAATTTATTTTCCGATTTTTTTTCGAAAATTCATATTTAAGAGTTTCTTGAGGTGCTATAAACGAATTTGTTTCACTCTTAAAAAATTTTTTACCACACTTTCTTAGGTCAGTCGGTCCGAATTGTTTCAATATAGCACTAATATTAAAGCACAATTAGGGTTATAATTTAAAAACTATTCATATTCCATGTAGTATATACATAATAATATGATAGATAGTCAAATTTCCGTAAATAATAAGAACAAATCACCAAAATCGGACCAGTATTAACGATGATGGAGTGAGGTTAGTTGTTATCAATTATGTTACCATAGTTCCCGCCTTATCACTTCATCTATAAATGCATATAAGGGAATGGTCGAATCTTAGCACAAAGATGCTAAAACAAAAGCTATCGCATATATTGGTTTTTATTTATGTTGCCAAATCATAATAATAAAGTATACATATATGTTTAATTTAACTAAATACAATAATTTAAATCAAACTATCAATTGTCTTCATTACATATAACTACATCTTTAAATATAACAATGGCGGAGCATCGCCAGGTTAGCTAGTAATACATAAATGACACTATCATAGATAATCAAATTGTCTAAAAGAATAAGAAAAAACGACTAATTCGGAGCATTATTAACGATATATAGCGAAGTTAGATGTTACCATTTATTTTACTGTAATTACCTTTTTATACCTTCATTTATATATTACACTCAATAGTGTTCAATTAATGTATATACACCCTCAAATATAGGAATAGCGAAGTATTGCCGGGTCTGCGAGTACCAGATAAATTTTAATTGTAAATTAGGCCAGGATCAGATGAATCTTACGACATTTCAGTCGATCACACTCTCGAGCGTTGTTAAGTCGCGACAGCTGCTATCAAGTAAACAATGCTTCTTAATGGCAGGAAAGGGTGCTTCGTTCCGATTCTGCTTACATTAACGGTCAGCTTTGGTTAGGCTTCTCCATCTTCGGGGATAAACAAAACTCCAACGGGTACTAGATCCAGTGCATCATCAACCAAAAGGGCTATTGCTTATACAAGAGCCCAAGAGGAAAAGAAAGTCAGTTGTAAGAGTAGAAGTTTTTATGATCCTTAAAAATCACTTTATTTTAGCAAATATTATGCAAACTACTATTTCTACGAAGATTAATGCTATAAAATACTTTATAGTACACTAAACTAGCTTTAATTTGAGTGGTAATAGACATCTGTACGTCTAATGGTTCCTGAGATATAGTCTTACACCATACTGCAAGTTGGTGCAGTGACTGTTAAGTGTTACCGTGTAAGCGGGTTTTAAACTTGACAGTAGTTTAACTGGCGCTACATGTATTCTCAACTATCACGGAAAATATAAAGCGACAATACTTTCAAGGCAGTAAATATCTTAGTTATCTCTATTATTAATCCATTAATATTTCCATTATTTATGGATTTCAAACGTTATTTCAATGAATAATTATTTCAAGAAAATAAATTAAAGCCGTTATTTGGTTGAGATTATAACAACTATATGGCGAAATAGTTATTTCCTGAAATAAGTCTTGATTTTCACAGAGGTAAATGGTAAAATGAATGCCACAGAACTAAGTATACTTAGATTTTTTTTTTAAAACATGTAACTTCGCTCAAAATTAGTCTAGATGAGATAGTGATCCATAGTTAGAACTGCTTATGGCCGAGAGAGTTGAGGTAAACCTAAGCTAACTCGTTACTGGAGAGGCCACGGTTCGAATCCCAGTTGGGAAGGTTGATTTTATTTCATGGTGGACCAACGGAATGGAAACTTGCACCCTTATCATGGTTAGTATAGGTTAGTTACCTGTAGATAGCTCTCCGCCTGTTTCTCCGTATATCAGAAACGACCAGAAACTAGGGGTAGTAAAAAATAGTCATCTACAGGTTTGTGTAAAGTAATCTATAACTGTGTGTAAAGTCAACTATTGATACCTGTATATTCATCTATAACTGTTTGTAAAGTCAACTATTGCTGCGTGTATCGATCTATAACTATGTATAAAGTAATCTATAGCTGTGTGCAAAGTCATCAACAACTGTGTGTAAAATCAACTATTGCTGCATGCATAGATCTATAAATGTGTGTAAAGTCATCTATAGCTGTGTGTAAAGTAATCTATTGCTGCATGTGTAGATCTATAACTGTGTGTAAAGTAATCTATTGCTGCATGTATAGATCTATAACTGTGTGTAAAGTAACCTATTGCTGCATGTATAGATCTATAAATGTGTGCAAAGTCTCTACAGCTGTGTGTAAAGTCATCTATAATTTTGTGTAAAGTAATCTATTGCTGCATGTATAGATCTATAATTGTGCGTAAAGTAATCTATTGCTGTATGTATAGATCTATAAATGTGTGTAGTCTCTACAGCTGTGTGTAAAGTCATCTATAATTGTGTGTAAAGTCATCTATCATGTGTGTAAAATAAACAGTAAAAAAAAAGTTTAATAATACTAAATCTGTAAAATATGTAGTGCCTAGTGTACTTTAGTGCCTGAGCTAAAGCTGTATAAATATAATAACAATAGACAGTTGTGCAGACCCGAAGGTTCGATGATGATACTTTTTTTCCTTCAACCTCTTAGTTATTATTCACTTTATTATTATTTATGTCAACTCCCAATAACGCCTTACACTCCTTCGTGAACGGACCCCACTCAAAACACAAACCCACCAATAAGACAATTCTCTCACCAACTCCTCTATCAACCAGCATTTATTTCAGTTTCTTTCTTAACTAGCTACTCATTTATTCACTGGAGAATCAGTTAAATTTGTTCTACAGGTACAGCTTTAAGAAAAACCTATCAGAGATTGTCATAATTTTAAAGACGTTGGATTAAATAAAATTTCTGAAAAAACCGAAATCCAAAACCAGTTGTAGCCTGAGGCGCTTACTGGACAGCTGACATCCGCCCACAACAGCTGTGAGGGGCGCGATGCCTTATCTCTTACAAAGGCAGTGGCTTGATTTTATTAGCATGTTTTAAAAATAAATATAACAATATTGAATTCTAGCTTTCCACGCATAAAAAAGATAGTTAAGTTGTCGACATTACATACGATTCTGTTATCTAGGGAACAAGATAGGCATCCAGCAGACGTGGTATCCACACACGAAGGTCCTAGAGTTTCCAGTGTTGTGGGTTCGACTCTCACTTGGGTCAGTCAATATTTATTTCGCGTAGGCCCCGGGAAATTAATCTTGACATTCCAACTCTGCATAGATATTCAGCGTAAGACTCAATAATAACAAGCATCTAACATTTACTGAATTAACAGCTATTTAAAATTTCTGAAAATTGTAATTGGTAACGCACAATTAAGGATTAACTAAAATTTATGTGTTATTAATAACAAGTTATAAGTGTGTTAGAAATAAATCTTCAATGTCATTTAAAATATAGAATTAGGCGTGATAAAGATATTGAGCTAAAAATGAATTTTTAGATAATAAACAATAGTAAATTATAATAACTAGAAAAAATAATTTAAAAAAAAAATAGTAAATACAATCCAATTAATGTATATAAAAACTAAATAATGAGTCAGAAACGAAGTGAGTCATACCATCCGGTCAAGAATGCGTGACCCAGAAGTTCGATCAGTTAGTACGGCTTCAATTCCAAACTCTACTTCTTATATAATTTAATAACAATTAGTAAATAATTATTAAATAATCTCGAATAGGTATCAATTATAAAAAAAAGTACAATTCTTTTGATAGACCTATTTTTAGACAAAGAGCAGACATATTTTTAATTTATTTGCTAATATTTACAACTGTGTTAAATATATACAACCAAATTTGATCTTAGTTACACAATGCCATGATACAGACATGAGGAGAATCTAACCATTGATAGAACTACCATAACATTTCTAGAGTAGAAGATCTAGAGGCCATCTTATTTTCAGGAGGATTATCAGGTAATGAAGTAGAAGTCGGGTTAGAAACTAGTCGATTTGTGTGGTTGGGAAGGATTGGTATCTGGTTCTGGCCAAGTTGGCAACATTGAGGTTCTGATGTGCGACTTGATTAGTGAAAAAGTAAGGAGTATTAAAGATTTTGGACTGTAAGGATTGGATACGAGAGGAATTCGGAGGTTTATAGTGGAGCCCCCAAAGCTCAAATCCATAAGTCGAGATAGGACTTCTTACAGTCATGTAAATGAATCTTTTATAATTTGTTGGAAGTTTATACCGTTCGTCCAATAAGTGTTGTAATAGTCACAATTGACGAGCCTGTTTTTGCATTCTTGTATGAGGATTTCAAGTTGGTTGTTCGTCCAGATTTTTTTTTTTTAAATTAAAAAACAAAGCTGTTAAGTCTTGAATTCAATACTTACATAATGACGCACTGTTTCTAGACCAAATAATACAAGGAGATGTGGTCAGCATTAACATTCAATCACTAGGTTATTTCTAAAACCAAATAAAGGTATCTTGATGTTGAAATATTATGAGTGAAATTATTATTAAAATTATGCGGAACTGATATAAAATACGCAATGTTTAGCGAACATATCCTGGATATTGGAAATACATTGAAGAGTCCTGGATTCCAGTAAAGCCCTCCTATTGCATTAGGCCAGGACGATTTCCGGCAGAGCTGTCCCTCGGGCCGAAGGGGTCGCAAGTAGATTAACCCAGGACGAACCGATTTATTATAAGGGAGCTAAGTAATACAAATAGCTTCAGGTTCAACTCTAGCTGAAGGGGATGAAGTCATATATCATCTGCTCCTAACACTGCTCGACACGAATTTTCTGTTAGGGTTATAGAAGTCAATTTTACTTTCCCACGTTCGCTTATGTAGAAACTTGTGCAATTTTATGAATTTTTATATACTTAAAACAGTTTTCAAAATGATTACAAAACCCTTTCCACCACTTGAGAACTATTGGGCCTGCTAAAGTGCTGTTCAGCTCCAACTGTGGCAAATTTGAGATAATAAAGCGTAAAAAAAAAAAATTAAATGAAATTTTCGAAGACAAATTAAGATAGTAATTAATCCCAACTGCTTTCTTTTACAATCAAGTTAAGATCGAAGAAGGAAGTAATACTGTGAAAAAAAACAACAGAGGCGGGCCAATTTCAAGTGAGCTTCCTTCACTGTTGCGACTTAATTGGAATCTATTGGATCATCAGTCTTGTAAACAACACTATAAACTATTTACCAGAGGTGGCCATCAAGTCGATCGCGAGGCCAATTTTAGTCAGAGACGAAAGCATTTTTTTTTTTTTTTTTTTGGCCAAGACTCCCATTGGAGTCCTATTATACTGCCTAACCATGGTTGGGGGTCAAAAAGTTCTTCATTTTGTGGGACCACCACTCAATGAAAAAAGTCAACGTCCCAGGCCGGAT
>NW_027107650.1:55968-56304 GCF_000696795.3 Halyomorpha halys | reverse complement strand
ACCACTGAGCTATAGGCGGCCCCAGTGGCGAAAACTTGCAATATCTGCAATGCAATTTCGTGTACTGGACTTAGAAGTGATTGTAGAAGACAAAACGTTCTATTAATAGTTTCAGACATATTTCGTATGGATCAAAAATTATTAATTATTCATGTTCTTTTAATTCTGCTGGAGGTTAGTTTTTTTTGGCACTTTAAATAATTATTGTCGTTGTTTTTTACGTAGGTAGATAAGCCGTATATTTGTATTTCAGTACCATGTATACTCAGGAAGCTGTTGATAGATTAACAAAATGTAAGTCATATTATTCTTTCACAATACATTCCCCGACAAAAA
>NW_027107650.1:51947-52738 GCF_000696795.3 Halyomorpha halys | reverse complement strand
TGGGATTTGTTGGAATTTATCTTAATCCTCCAATTATGACATCAATCTTCGAGGGCTGTGATATGGGATTGGAGATTTTGGGATACAATTAATGGTTTATGAAATATTAAAATAAAATTATCAGCCATACTGTGCAGCTTTATAACAACGTTTACATATTTAGGAACAAATAGTACAACAACGTATACGTTGCATTTGATAAAAAAAAGAAGTGAATTTTTACTGGTTAATATTATTTTGTTTTAAACTACCAAACAAAGAATATTTCGGGCAAGTCAATACCAACTAAAATTAGTGTACAAATTGTAGTATTTCGAAAGTAAGTTTATTTTGTTGAATTTTGTTTTCTAAAATTCGTTGGCCATTTCCAATTCAATATTGAAAAAAATCGTTTTTTTCACATTTTTGATAGACCAGAAAAAAATAGCTTTATTGACCTCTGAGATGAAACTATTTTCCCATAAAAGTGTACATTTTGGAGCAAATTTTGAGTAAATTTCATTGTCGTATTAAGACGTTAGAAGTCGGGGGTCTTGTTCTAACCAAAATAAGGCGAGAACAACAATCAAATTAACTACTATGAATTAGAATAACATTTTACTTATAGGAAATAATGATTTTAATTATAAACAAATTAACATTTAAATTTTTATACCTCAAAATATTACCAAAATTAAAAAAAAATAATTAAATAAATAGAAAGAAAATGGAAAGTTCATTCCATTGTACGCGACTGCACTGCGCGACATTTTGCAGCTTTAGTGTTTCCATAGTAATGCCCTACATAAAAA
>NW_027107650.1:25259-47617 GCF_000696795.3 Halyomorpha halys | reverse complement strand
CCGCATGCGGCAGGACCAATAAGACTTATATTGTTCGTCCTCACTAGAAAAAGTATAACAGGGTTATTCAAATTATTTATTTTATATTCCTCGTACTTTAACAAAAATATATTTAATTCATCAATCAAAAAATTATGAATTAATGATTGTATAGTATTTTTTAAAGTTATCAATGCATAGTGGTACATTGCAAATGCAATTTGAAAACAGTTTCACTTGGATAAGCACAAAACGCAAGCTTCCTTTTACCCTTAGCTTTCATTGAAGGTATTCTCACAGAAAAATGGCCCCCAGTGTATTGAGGTAATGGGCTCTACAGTTCTCTTACTTCTAAAATATTCCTCTATAATATTCTCTGCTAGTTTTTCTAGTAGCAATAAATTTACCAAATTTACAAGAAAATTACAGCCAGAAACTTCAATCCAAAATTCGTTACTATTTATTTATCGTACTGTCTCTTTATCGATTGCTGATGGATTGAAAAAAAAAAAAAAATGTGTGTGGTTCATTTCGCTCTCGGTGATAATGGACAGCTTTAGTTTGCGGATTATCCCACGAAATGATGTAAAAGGGTTAATTATATCTTATGTATTTATTAGGTCGGACATGAATTAAAACATGCACGAATCGGCCATTGTTTGGCAAGCGTGTAGAGGCTCCTTAAAAACCCTATAGGGGTATTCATTTTTTTTTCTTACCTCCTGGAGCAAAGAAAAAGGCATTTACAAATATATATATACATATATACATATACCGGCTATTTCATTTTCTTGTTTTGCCGGGATGGCATTATAAGAATGGTTGCCGGGTTCGCTGAAGGCGGTGTCAACAATGATGGCATATGTTTGCCTGGATCTTTAGTTTAAGATGTTAAATAAAACAAACTTACGTTAAATGGAGAAATATTTCCTTATTTTACCATGTTAATATAATATAACATATAGCATGGTTGAGAGGCTGTAACTAGGTGTGCTAAATGGAGAATGAGATCACGTAACAGCTGAGCTCATCACCATTTTGTTTGTTGTGTTAGGTTATTTGCTAGTAGTTTGTGTTTTCATTGCGTTTTAGGAGTGCTTTGGATGTTTTTAAAACTAATAAAGCAATGGATGACTATAATAATAATGAAATTTCTCTTCCTCACAATTTAGAAGATCAAAAAGACACTCAGTAGCCAAACGTTTACACAACTCCTAGTGTTCACTCAATTTTGACATGTTGTAATAAATAATTATAACATAAACTTAAAAGCAAACAATAACATTGGAAGGAAAGGTTATAAATGAAGTTGCTCAGAAAATCCACTAGGAGCTCTTATGCATTTAACATTTAACACATCATGACAATCCCTTATATATCCTTGTATTTCGTAGGGCGAGAGTTTTAATTTTAAGTGTTCCATTAGTCAAACAAAACTTTCTCCTACTAAATTAACTTAACTAAAAAAAAGGAGAAGTTTGAACAAAATAAATCACACATTTTTATACCTAAAATATTTATATTTTTTTTTAGAATGGCCTTTAAAGAGCTTTGGATGGAGTAGACCGCATGGAATGATGACCTTAATCCAGAGGCTTGGGCTGTATTGGCCGCTGAATACAGTGATCTGGTTGGCTCCTAACAAAGCATTCCATTAAGTACCGATCCCTTTGTCCTTCCAAGAACAGAGCCCTATCCCCCCCCCCACAGGGAACAATATCGCTCTTACGTCAACCTAACACTATTATATCCATCGAACATACCTTTCTCTTTTAATTATATGCATGAACTGAACCAAACAGTAGTTTTTTTCATTTTAAATTATTAAGGACATTTACTAGGTAAACAGTCTAAATTTCCAATACATTCAAAAAGACCGATCAACATGACTATTATAAGGCCTATCGGGACAAACGGAGTTGAGCTATGGGGCTCCATTAACCCAATGAATTCCTTCCGAATCCAATCCTAACAGTCCAAAATCCTTAATGCTCCTTACTAATGTCACAACTTAAATCATCCATCAGGACCTCAATGTTCCATATGTTGCCGATTTGGCCAGAACCAGATACCAATCCTTCCATGATAAACTTCCCAACCACCCAAACCAACTCATTTCTAACCTGGCTTCACCTTCATTACTTAATAATCCTCCTGGGCGTTGAGGCTATCTTCTTGTCAGACGCCCATCTTCTTCTCTAAAAATGTTTTTGGAGTTCTATCATTGGGTAGATTCTCATCTCATGTTTGTATCATGTCATTATATCGTTTACAGCAAATTTACTTGATGTATATATATCTATAAAGTTGTAAATAGCAATAAATAAATAATTTAAAACATATATATTAAGGCGCTGATAAACGTTAACCGAACTATTGAAAATTCGCGCATGCGCAAGCGTGTGAAAAGAATTTATTTGCAATGGCTTGTATGAAGTGTCGGATTTTAGGTTCAAATCAAAGAGCGTTCAGACAAGCACTTGTGCTGCATCCACACATTTGTGCTCAATTAGTTGTGTTTTATAACTACAAAAATATAAATATTTGTGCTTACATTGTTTTGATTAATCAAATAATTTCCCTAACCTCGGAATCAATCATTAACTCGTGTTTAAGATCATAAATTTTAAATTTTTATCAAGTGGGTGTGAATCATTTGTTTAAAATCAACTTCAACGGGTAATTTTTGACATTGGACAAATATATAATTAAAAAAAACATTACATGACTCGGTAATTAAATTAACAAGTACCTGATAAAAATTCAAGAACCTATGTTTTTTTTTTAAATTTATTTATTTAATGTAATTTACAACTGTAAATTAACTAAAAAATAATACAATAAGTAAATATGTTGTATGTTTCATATACACTTGAAAATCTTGGGAAGGAACCACCCATTGGTGGTACTTCAAACATTAATTTAAATTAGAAGGTCCCGTGGCCATCTTCTTTTCAGACGCCTCGGAGGATTATCAGGGATTGTTAAGGATGAAAGATTAAGAATTAATGGGTTAGGATGGTTAAGGAGTTTGGAATGAAAAGACGCATTTCTGTTTTGGACCAAATCTGCAACGAATGGGATGTTAAGGTCTTTGTGAATGAGTTTATATTTGTAACGTAATAAGGAGCATCAAGGATTTTATGTAGGATTTTGGATTGTAAGGATTGGATGCGGGAGGAATTTGATGGTTTGGAGGAGCCCCAGAGCTCAATTCCATATGTCCAAATTGGTCTGATTATCGTAGTGTATACTATTTTTTTTTGTAGTGAATGGAAAGTTTAGAGCGTTTGTCAAGTAAGTGTTGTAGCAATCGGAATCTACGAGCAGTTTCTGGTCGTTTCAGTCTTGTGTGTGGATTCCAAGTAAGTCTCTTGTCAAGATGGAATCCAAAGCACCGAATCTGTTCAACAGGCGTTAGTGGAGTATTTAGAAAGGATACTGTAGGACAGGAGGGCAGAAGTTTACGACGGAGGGTAAAGGTGATCAGATGGGATTTGTCAGGATTTATTTTGATTCTCCAGTTTTGACACCATTCTTCATTAGATGTTATGTGTGTTTGTGATGCATTAGCTGGGTCGTTGTTTACGGACAGTATACATGTATCATCAGCGTATGTTGTTAGGATTGTGTTAGGATGGGTTGCCTTTACTACCTTGAGGAACACCGGTGGACTGAGAAAAGAGAGATGAGTAGGCTAGGTTATGATTTACTTTAAAGGTTCTATCAGTGAGGTAGGAGCGGATTATAAGGAAATATGAGAACCAAAGTTGAATTTATAAATTATGTCGTAGGAAAATAGTCCCAGTGGTGTTAAAAAAGTTATCAAAATAGTAAAAGAAAACTATTTATTACTAAGCAAGGTTTCGCCCCATTTTGCAGGGCTTCGTCAGGGCTGACAGATAGAAACAGTTAGTTTTCTTTTACTATTTTGATGCCTTTAGAGTATAGCAGGCAGTATTTTATTTTACTTCCTCTTTTTCTTCCTCCTCAGGGCCTCTCAGCGTGAAGGTGCCCCGATCCAAGCTTTCCTCTTCGTCTAGACACATAACCCAGCCACGACATCCTTGGCCTACATCTTGGTCTTTTGCCAGTTGATCTAGCTTTGGAGAATTATCGTGGTCCATGGTCTTTACCCATTTGGGATATATGACCGAACCACTTCAACTACCTCTGCTCAAGAATTTAAGTTAGTGGTTTCACCCCGAGCTCCTCTCTTATTCTGGTATTCCTGAAGTGTTCCCTTCGTGTTCAATCTGCCCAGAAGGAACCAGCTCTCACTTTCGTATAGTAGTGAGAAGGTAAATAGCATTAAAAATATGAAGTTTAACTTTTCTCTCAACTTCACGCTTCCCAAAGACAGTATTGCAGATCTTGTAATAAATGTTTGTTTTTTAAATTTTATTTTACATTGTTATTAATTTAGTAGCTTTGTTTATTATTTTTCATTCTTTATTGTATTCCTAAATGTTTTATTTTGATTATACGTTTATGTTTTTATTATAAACTTCACCCAAATAAATTTTCATATCCAAGCAAGTTTATTAATTTTTTTTGTTCCTTGGAGCTTCCTTAAAAAAGACTTCGTCGATTTGAGATAGCTTAACAGGCTGGACCCCTCTCTCCCCCCCCCCCCTAGTTCTTAATTAATACATAAAGGTTGGTTCTGAATGATGCTCTGTTAGATTTATTTCAGTATAGAAATATCTATTATGATAAAACTCTACGGAGATGAGAGAGAAAAGGCAGCTGATTCAGATCTATCCAGAGGGCGGTACCCCAAGGGGTACCGAACCCCACCGAAATGTGGCAACACCCGACTCCCCCTCCCCCTCTTCCAGTCATCCAGTGAGGGATTTTGGCAGGATTGGTGGCTTAAAGGGATTATATCACGCCTCATACAGTTACTAATACTTAGCTCCCACACTGCGATCAAATACTTAAAACGTGTCAGAAACACTAATTTTGGACTTGAATATCATTGATTTATAACTCTTGGGTAACAAGAAATATTTTCTCTACCTCGTGTCAATCAAATTTCCTAATTGAGATTTCTAACCAATTCTTCTGGAAATTCTAGACATCTATTACTTTTTTTTTTCCTTTACCTTGGCAAAATATTATGTTGAGATATCGAACAATTTTCAAGGCATTAGACATTTTCAGTGAAAGTTTTCAAAATCTGGTAAAAATATTTATAAGATTTGCTATAGGAATAAAAAAAATACCCAAGATTAATCATATTTCACGAAACAATGTGATAAATCGTTAATAATCAATTTATTTGGAAACAAAACGAACCCTTATGAATTAGTAAACAAATCTAAATTAGAAATCATTAAATGAAATTTTACTTAACTATATTAGCATATATAATAAAATTCGGTACATTTTATTATAATATTTCTGGAGAGAGTTTTGTGTTGAAAATTTTATTTATTTTATTGTCTTTCCCCTCAAATATTCGATCCGGACACAGGATTGACCCACTAAGAGCTATTAACAGTACACAACTCTACCGACTCCTATCCTACGCTAGAGGATTTGCTGACCTAGAGAACTATGCCGCAGTCGGATAATGGCGCCCTGGTCTTGATAAGATCAAAGGCGGCCCCCCTGCACCCCATCCCTCGGGCGCCCTTCTTCAGATAATTGCCATCTTATCTCACTGCTAATGTCCTGGGGTGATGTCCTAACTGGAGATGTGAAGTGCTTAGGGGAACACTGTTTGATAAACAAATTGTAAGAACCTGTTATGAGGTTAGTCAATAAATTAATAAACGTATTCTACGAAGGTGACTTATATAGTAATTATAGGGAAATATAGTAAATCGAATTTAATAGCCGAAAAAAATACACAAGAGTATGGAAACCGACATTAATCACTGGCTTAGTTTACCAAGCATTGTACAAGTCTTGGTTATGACAAACATGTAGATACAGTATAACGTTTCCCAAGCACATACAATACAAATGCAACAGAGATACAAACATCACCAGAATCCAAATGTTAATAGAAATTTTAAATTATCATAAAAAAAAAAAAAAAATCAATCCTGTGCAAAACAGTAATATGCTCAATAATAATATGTTCTCCTGTCTGGAGCTATACCTGTGACCTTTAACTACAGGATGTTAGAGATATAAAACATATACCTACATGAGGATAGTAAACAACTGTCTTCGGTACGCCAGAATCTCAAATAAGTTGAATCGCAGTTCCAGACGATTAAACAATACACATACTGACACAAAACTCTTTCTCTTTTAATGCCATTCAGATGTTCGATTAAAATATATCGAAAAACAACCTCCTTTTTTTTTCATATGAGGCCTAACGCTATTATTTTCTCTCAGAGAAGAAAAGACGGGTTATCCTACAGGTTACCAATCTGTTCTAGCTACAGTGGAAAAGTCGATATGTATCCCGAGGGTCCACCACGAAATAAAAGTCTACTCGCCTAAGCCCGATTCGAACTTGCATAGCTTCTGACCTCATGATGATAAGTGGTACATCTGGTAAATCGAAGTAGAAGACTTATGATACTGAAGAGATTTAATGAGGTGTAGGTAGTTTACTGTAGGTTAATAAGTGGGGAAGATGGTCGGGGGGTGCGGTCGAAATATTTATTCGTGCCGACGTTTCGACCTGAATTTCAGGTCTTCATCAGGGAGTTAAGGCAGAGGTTCTGGCTAAAGTGTAAAAAAAGAATATCTGCCTTAAGACCCTGATGAAGATACGAAATTATTTAGTCGGCACGAATAAAAATATTTTTGTTTATATGCGGACCACACCCCCACCATATTCTCCACAAATTTAACAAAATGATGGTGTTGGAAAACTGTCTCGAGAATGTATGTTATGTTCATAAACAAATCATATAAGGGCTCATATTGAATCCCATTAAAATAACCATTACGTAGTTTATAATAGTATGTTAGTTGCTTGAAGGACTTAAGGAATTATTGGCAATAAACCTAAAAATATATGGCCACCATTTTTAAAAAATCTGTCATATTTGGGGAGCGGACCCCCAGGGAATTGTACAATATTTGGGGTGCGGAACCTCCAGGGAGTGGTAAAATATTTACCATCGTGACTTTCAAACATTTTTACAAAAGATTTCATTGACTGAAATTATATTATGCTTACTTCTAGGTAAAAGCAAATTTTAAGTTATGTTAACTAGGCCTAAAGCCATTACCAAGCATAACTTCAACACAAAATCTAAAAATGAATATTTGTTTGTTGGTACTTTAGGCACTGCCGTACCGTTCATCCGATTGTAATAGGGATTTTTGCTAAGTGTTCAGGATTTTCCTGGGAAGACTCTGGGCTGGCCCGATTTCTCAGGTAATGTTCAGAATCTCTGCCGAAAGCTTTCTGATGAAGACCTGAAACTCAATTCGGAACTTCGGCATGAATAAATAGTTTTTTGTTTATTTGTGTTTTTTGCTGACCGCGCTCCCCCACCCCTCCGACCAACTTCTCCACTGAAGAGATTTAATATTTTAGAATATTTTCAACAGTCTAACATAAGCACTAAATCAATTATTCCGCACTAGACACTAACACTGTATTCAGGAAGACGGTCCTGAACACACTGCAGAATTGAAGGAGGTCCTTGAAATAAACTTTTATAGACGTTATGTAGCCGAGATTTAAAAAATAAAGCGCCCCCTCCCATCATTAGAACTAGGCTCGGGGATATAAATCGAGTGAGGGGGAGGAGAGGGGGAGGAGAGGGCGAAGATTACGTCGTAAAAATTCCCTCCTCGAAGTGAGAGGGTAACGGCAGGGGTGCCAACAACAGGGTTTCAGTCTTAGCGTAATTACGTCCCGAAGAGGGGAGGTTGTTTCTCTTCCCAATATCTTACGGTCAATGCGTAGCTCCAGATATTTAATGGATAACTAACTGCTTCCTTCCAGTATTATAAAATATTCTCACAGGGCTTTTAAATGGTCTTTATATCGAGGGATCTACTATGATGAAGTATATATATTATATCGAGGAATCTACTATGATGAAGTATATTATATCGAGATTTGAGTGGCTTAAAATTCTCTATATAGAGGTTCACACACTTACTGACCTATAAATCTCAAATTATATGTAAATTCAACCTCGTTCAAGGGTCAGTTGCACCAATCTCCGGTAAAACAAAGATCAGCAATACGGAGGTAACTTATTGACTTGTTTCTGGTCTACAGTTTTGTTAACCAGGTTACCAAGGTTACCTGAACCTGAGATAACTGCCAGACTACGCAATTCTTATCACTAATATTAGAAATTAAATTTAAAATTGATTCAGCAGCCACTTTTGACAGGGCTAAACTTGATTGTGCAGAGAACCAGCCTGTTCTACCACTTTCCTACAGAACAGTGAAATCACTTATAAGCGCTTATTATAAGGACAGAACAAGTGCTAGACCCTAAGTTTAAGCGGAAGGAAAGAAGTGGGAGAGCCTACTGGATAAGGATAAACGAATCCCCGGCAATCTTAGCAGAGCTGAGAGAGTGGCCTGTTTTCGGCTAGTAACAGGACATGATCTGCTCCAAAAACACCTCCATCGAATTGGCATCGTAGATTCCCCGAAATGTCTTCTATGCAACATGGGGGACATGGATGGGGACCATCTCTTGGCGTGTGTTGGTCTGGTGGATGTTGAGCGAGATGTGGACCAACTAAGAGGAAGAGTAAAATTGTATTGGGCTGCGAGAGGGAAAATGACGTAATAGCCCACTTCCTGTGGCGTAGGAGAAACAAAAATAAAAAAAAATTATTCCTGATTGAGCAACTAATTCTTTTAAGTCTTAAGTGCCTGTCAAAATCGCCTATCTCGATCAAATCCATTTTATTGAATCTGGAAAGAAGCGGAATAATACAATACGCCTTGGCTAGATAACAGAACCAACTAGAACTATGGAAGGTTCCTTGTAAGGTTATCTACTTAAACGTATATTTTCTCTATATCTCAGTTTAAACGATAAAGTTTACCGTTAGCTTTTCTGGTTCAACAGATAACTAATGGTTTTACCCGAGATATAAGTAATTGTAGTTTGAACTGTGATATTACTTTTCTCCACCATGAGAATCATAAAACACGAATTTTCATGGCAAAAAAAAAGGTTTTTTTTTCAAAATTTTCGCCTTCCGATTACACTTGTTATGGTCTGGAACCGAATATCGTACAAAATAAAAATTCAAGAGAGAAAATATGATTTATAGGTTATCTAGTATATATTCTTTGAATGTTTAGCATTTGCCACCGAATCTACTGATCTTTAAGTTTTCCTTCAATTCATTTTTTTTCTTTTCATAATAAAGAGAATATTGTAAAAAAATGTAATAACCGAGAAAAGTCCGATGTCCACAGTTTTTGCTTCTCTCGAACGCACAAGCGTGTAGATACTGACGCCTATTACATTCTTAGTTTACCAAACCCTTGTGCTTATCTATTTATTTTATCTTTTTTTTTCCTTTTAATTATAACCATTGTATATAGTAAGGGGTGTCTTTTGTACGAGACTATACCAATCTAATGTAACGGTTATATGAACCATGTAAGGCCCACCAGAGCCCCTGTTTCATAATGAAAGCTAATAGTATTAGTTCAAAATACAAGTATAGAAACAACGTGTTAATTGCTCTAATACTTAGTTTTATAATATCTCATAATAGGGAGGACTATTAGTGTACTACAGGAGTTATAAAGTACAAGTTACTATTGTACAAGTCAGTGTAATTTTATTAAGTTAAATCGACAAAACCAATAGTATTAGTTTGTACTTTATTATGAAACAGGGCCCAGGCCGATCTGGTATTTAAAAAAGCCCTTGTAGATGCCTCCACACGTTAGCTAAACAATAGCAAATTCAAGTATGTTCAAGCGTATGAATGGATTGTTTTAAATTTATAAAGTATTACGTCACAAATAAACTCATTCACAAAGACCTTAACATCCCATTCGTTGCAGATATGACCCAATACAGATATGCGTCTTTTCATTCTAAACTCCTTAACCATCCTAACCCATTAATTCTTAATCTTTCATCCTCAACAATCCTTGATAATCCTCCGAGGCGTCTGAAAAGAAGATGGCCACGGGACCTTCTAATTTAAATTAATGTTTGAAATACCACCAATGGGTGGTTTCTTCCCAAGATTTTCAAGTGTATATGAAACATACAACATATTTACCTATTGTATTATTTTGTACAGTTGTAAATTACATTAAATAAATAATTAAAAAAAAATTATAGACATTTTATGTCGAGGCAATTATATTAACAAATTTCTCATAAAAATGGAAGAACGAAGTTTGAATTTAAAGTTTATGTATTACCATTTCTATGAATTTTTGTAATCTACAACCTGCTTTGCGGATTAACGTCTCCTTCCATTTCGCCTATCTTTATTGTGTTCACTTTGATAATATAATAGCTGACAAAAGTCAAAAGAACACACAAGCATGAGGATATCGATATTTGTTGCTTCCTTTGTTTACCATGCATTTGTACAGTCTTCAATTTGCGGCAAGCGGCAATGCGTGGATCCGTTTGAGGAAGTAAATGCAGCGAGGTAGAAGAGACAAATAGGGAGAGGTTGAGGTAAGGTGAATCAATAGCAGCGCTGACGTCAGAGTTGGGCTAGGTAACGGAAGGAAGGTAAGGTCCACATCTTATATCGAGCCTCCTCTGAGATATCGATTGTCAACATTGGCTTGGTGACTATCGACTGCTATTAATAAGATGGCAGAAACAGTCGCGTGATATCTAGTATCGAACTTTTTAATAGATTTAATAATTACTCTTGGCGTCAAAAATGAATTACTTCGTCTAGCAACTTACAAGGAAAGTGTGAATGAAAAAGAAAATCGATGTGTTGGATGGATGTTTTATTTTCCAGTCTTTTATCTGCTTTTCTGGAACACTATATATTTTTTTTTATCCATTTTTCATTATTTTATTTATTATTTTAAGATGGTAGCTTTAGAGACATGTTGAAAACTGAAAGCCTATAAACTTGAATAGATGAAGTTATATTCTACAAAATGGGTGAAATGAATCATCGAAAAATAAATAGTTATTAACTATTTTTGTCTATTTTGACTCCAACTCTGAAACTCTTTTTCATTATTTGAAATTATACAGTCAATTATTAATATGTATATAATTAATTTAATTGCTCAACATTTCCATAATTTAAAAAAAAAAAAAAAAAAAAAAGGAAGAAAATCAAAGTTAAAATAATAATTACTGAAAACTTTTTAACAAATTATAAAAAAAACACTTATTACTAAAATAGAAAAAAAAATTAATTAAATAGATATTTTTTATCTATTTTCAAAAAGTTTGTTTTGGTTCTATATTTTAAAACTTTCCGTTAGACATTTTTTATTTTACTTTCATTGGTTTACTTGATTAACAAAAAAATCGGTTTTTCATACACAAATTTCTAAACCCATATTACTATACTATAGGTATATTGAATACAAAATATAGGACAAATCCAATACAAATGAATACAAAATATAGGACAGTGATATTTTTACAATATTTCTAGTTTGAGAGAAGATAGGAAATAATGTGTACATTCTATAATGTTGCAATAATTACTCGGATGGGCGTTGATGACCTCAGGATTTTACACCCTAAAGTCCCAGCCAACAACAACAATTACTCGGATACATCAACAATTAATATTAATCGAGATATATAATTGGTTAGGTATAATAGTAAATTATAAAATAAAACCCATTTAGCAAAAACTCAGGCTAGAATAGATTGGTAACCATTATTTCCAGTTCTCCTTAGAGTACATAAGAGCGCTAAAGAAAATAAAAATAATAAACATGACGGAGAGGGTCGGAGATAAGACCAAAAAGGAACAAAAACTAGATAAAAACTATTTATTTTCCGACTTGGTTGCTGTCTTTAATCATGACAGGCCTCCAAAGAGGGGTGAAATATCAGCAAAGAGATAGTTGTTAGCAATTTTTTGTATTTTTGAGCATAAATCTGACCACCTCTTTCATATTCAGATACGGCCAATCATTTATACATATAAAAAATAATAAACAAATAACTTTTTAAAAATTAACTTTCAATGATTAGTCAATTTATTTTTTTTAGAATCTTTCTATGAATTTATTTTAGAGATATAATTAAAACCAAAATAATAATTCATCATTTATTTAAAATTAAGCAAGAAAATATTCAGAACACATGAATGAACATCTGAGATATTTTTATACAAAACAAAAAATTAAAACTAATGCAATTAATGTGTTTCATTGAAATTTTGTTGATTTAAAAAAAAAAAATTTATTTTTAAAATTTTTTTTACCTAAATAAAGCTACCAAAACCCAACTACAATGCAGAGATTCAAAGTCTATGAAGACGTCGAAAATGTCGCACCTGACAAAAATCCTCGACGGAAACACATAGAAAGGCAAGCTTTAGGAGAAATAAAAAATACTATCCTTACAAGAAGTAAATATTTAGAACTGAAAAAGGGGATACAAAAAATAAAGATAAAAGACCAAGTGAAACAGAAACCCAAGAGATCCATCATTACAAAAAAGGCACCTAACAAGAAAGTGGAATCTAACAATGAAATTAATAAGTCACCTCAAATCACAAGAAGGCGAAGGCTTTCCAGCCTTTTTAGGGTGAGTGAATACGCAAACGACATTTACAAGTACCTGCAAAGGATAGAAGACAAATATCCCATTAACAGCAGTGCCTGGATGGAGATCAAATTAGGAGAAAACACGCGCTTTGCCCTTGTAGATTGGCTAGTTGAAATTAATGAACATTTCCAATTCATTCATGAAACTTTTCAATTATGCATATCAATAATAGACAGGTACATTCAAGAAGATAAATGTCTCGATAAGAAAAAGGATTTGCAGTTGATAGCTCTAGCAGCAGTTTTCATAGCTTCAAAATATGAAGAAATAATACCGCTGGAAATAAACGACTTGCTATATGTTTGCGACTCTTCTTCATCGACTGAAGAAATCCTGAAAATGGAAATGAAAATTGCGACAGAGATGCAATACAGCTTTGGTAGGCCCGTTCCGGCTCAGTTCATCAGAAGGTATTGCAACGTAGCACGGGCGACAAGGGTGGAACAGTCATGTGCGTTTTACCTCACTGATGTTGCTCTCATGTCACACAAATTATGTTATCTGAAACCTTCAATTATTGCAGCTTCTGCAATGTACATAGCTTTATGCGTTTCGAATGGAGCAGTTGATCAGAACCTTTGGAATATGACGCTCATCAATTATTCAACTTATGATATAGAAGACTTTAAAGATTGTACAAAGACACTTGCCAGATGCCTGAAGAATACGAAGTCCTCGAGGTACCAGGCCATCGAGAAAAAGTATTCCAAACAAGAATATTTCAATGTCAGTCAAATTCCCGAGTTGGAAACAGTCTTAGAAGAACTAGCGCAGTAAAGGCTTAAGTAGAATCAAAACAGAATGATTAACGACAGGGGAATGTAACAATAAATTTAGCAAGTAGCCCCTAAGGAGAAACATTAACCCTTATCATAGATGGTAGGAAAAGTATGCATAGGGTATTAGAAGGAAAAAAATAAGAGTAGAATATAGAATACAAAGATTTTAAATAAAATTTCATTATTTTGGTAAATTAAGATGAATATTTTAAACCATGCCATTATCATATCAATTGCCAACTTCACAGTAGTGCTAAGTACATTTCCACTAAAATTACAAAATATACAATTAAAGGTTCTCAATTTTAGGAAAATTACAATTTTTCAATTATTTTTTTGACTAATTTTATATCTAAATCTTTTCAGTCAAGAAATTAATTAAACAATTATAATTTTCCTAAGAGTGGGAACCTTTAATTGTATTTTTCGTGAAATTAGTGGAAAACGAACCATGACTGAAAAGTAAGCAATTGATATGGTAGCTGCTCTATGTTTTTTAACTACTCCAATATACTTCGAACTCAACAGATTCAGTACTTTCCACTCTATATTCCCCCCCCCCAAAAAAAATATAATGGAAAATAGTTGATTGATTGAGTGTAATATATAAAAGGAAAATGGTGCGGTGTAGTCAAAATAACTCAAATAGTAATTAAATTATTTACACTATGAACAAATATTTCGTCCTACTTTGCAGGGATTCATCAGGGCTAAAAGAGATACAAACAACTAAAATAATGTAACAAAGTCAGAGAATAGATAGAAAATGATTTAAAATAATGAAACTTACTTTGTTCATTTTTATATAAACTTTCACACATTAAATAATTTTTAGCTATGTCTTAGTTTATTTCATGTAATTAATTCTCTTACTATGTTATATTGTTTGTATCTTTTTTAGCCCTCCAAATTGGCTCAAAATAAATAGTTTAATGAGTACTTTTGATCATTTTCCTTCTACAAAAAAATATATGTGATAAATCAGTACTGCAGTATTATGTGTCTGACCAAAATAATCAGATACCATAACGAGATAATAAATGTTTCTTCGTATTTATGGAAATTAATGCAACAGCCTTAAAAATTTAAATTACATTTGATAACTGATATTTATTTATAAATAGAATTACCATATTTAACTGAATATTTTCTTTTTAGTCTTATTAAATTTTTTTTTCTGACATTGTAACCAGTAAAATTAAAGGTCGACCTATATTTGAGGTTGACTAGTATTCGAGATTGATCAATGAAAATTTGATTTCACTCAAACTCAGAACTTTCAAGTTGTTTATTAATTTATTTTTGTTTCTGCTTTCGTGATGGGAGACTAAAAAAAGTTGATATAGTGTAATTATAAATAAAAATTGTTTACTGAATAACAAATTTTATAGGGAGGGACAATGTAATAAAAATAAATTGTTGAAAATGGGATCAGTGATGATATTTACCTACAAGGAAAATAGTATATTTAAACAGTGAATCGAGGAGAAAAATGAATTTATTGACATTCCGAGTTTAAATAAATTGTCGAGTTGTTTTTAATAAAAAAAATAAAATAAAAAAAATCAAAATCAATTTCATTAAGTGCCACTTCTGGTCGGTCGATTTTATCGAAAACGTTGCTGTCACATCCCAGCCATATACCTTGCTTAAATATATCATTCAGATCCATATGAATTTTCATTACAAAGCTAAGCTGTTCACACACAGACCACTTTACAAAACTAGGGTTATTTAGACTCATAGAACCTCAAAATGCGACTTTCTGGCGAAAACTCGAATTCGACATTTTGCACGATCGTAATATTTTCCCTATATAATTAAGTGAAAGTAAAAAGTGACATAAGTAACAATTCATAACAACTTTGCAGATCTCTAATTATTTCAAAGATAAATTTAATAGCAATCTGTATTGAAAATAAAAAATACTCAGTAATTGGTACATGTTTGAAGTGAAAAACTTTCCTGTTTCGGTTTTTAGTCCTTTTTCTTTTGTTTTATTTTTAAATAGTTTGATTATTAACCTTTACAGAAAATAGACAAAAGAGATAAATAAGGCACTGACCTGTGCTCTTGTATCCTCTGGTAAAGAGTACAACCTCCTTCTGAAAGATAGCCGTCTGGAATGTCTCTGCACTTCGACTGTAAGACCTCACCATCGGATAAGTATCCTAAAAAAAGAAGAAGAAAATATAAATAAAATTAATAATACACAAAAACTCTATCAAAGGTCAACTTTACGGATGTTATCAGCACAAGTTTCTAATCTGTAAAAATTATA
Source organism: Halyomorpha halys (assembly GCF_000696795.3). Taxonomy (NCBI): domain Eukaryota; kingdom Metazoa; phylum Arthropoda; class Insecta; order Hemiptera; family Pentatomidae; genus Halyomorpha; species Halyomorpha halys. Next base: position 31,880 of record NW_027107650.1, on the reverse strand, counting down.
AGTGAAATCTCTAAATGCTATAATGTTTTTTCCAAGTTACTACGTATAGCTTCAGGGACAACCAAAAGATCAGTTTTATGTTTAAATTTACTTTTTACACATTGAATATTGACAGTAACATTGAACTTCTGCTGCACACCTGTATTGTTCAAAAGACAGAGGAAGGTGGAAATAAATTTACTAACGAGTTTCTAGCAGCGTTTTTAAGTTACATTAAATTTTCAACTTTAAGTAATTTTTTTTTCATCCCAACTTTTCATAATTTTGATAATACTGATTTATAAAACATTTCATAATGAATTTCCAGGACAGTAGCTTCGGTGAAACAAAGAATAAATTGAAAAATCATGTTTTTACTAAATAAAAAAATTATAATAAATATAAATACCTTATCTCACATCAATTTAAGAGTTTTTCCTTTAAAGGTAATTATGTTACAACATTTTTATTTGTTATTTCTGAGCATCATCATCATCCTCATGGGTGTTGTAGTGAGTCTTGGCTTCCTCAGTTAGTCTCACACATTGGTATCTCTCTCTTGCAGCTGTTCTCCAGTTAGCTAATCCAAGAAGAGCTCTACTATATGCATTGATCCCATCCATCCTGCACAATCTAGGTCTTCCAACCCTTCTTTTTCTTTCAAGACGTGTCAACATAATTTTGCTGGTTGGGCTACTCTCATCCATCCTGGTTACATAACCCGCCCATGTCAGACGCTGTACTCTAATGAAATAGACTATGTCCGTATCATTATGTATGGCGGCCAATTTGCATTACTCCGCCTTCTCCAATCTTTACCTAAGCGCACTGGTCCATAAATGTATTTTCTGAGGAATATTGATAATTTTTTTTTTCATTTCACCACAAAAACTTATTGTTCTATCTTCATCGAATATTAATATAGAGCAGTAGTTTCCAACCTATAGAAGCATATGGACATCTAGGCCAAAAACTGAACTACGTGCACTCCTAATCTTCAAATTATGCGGGCTTCCCATAAGAAATATTTGAAAATCAGGTTGGTTAAAAGTAGATTTTGAGTTAGATGTATTGTATGTTTACATGTTAAAAATTACTTCCACACCCACCTAAATCGCCAAAATCAGTCCAGAAATTTGGACAACTTTCTTAAAGGTAAAATTTTTGGAAATGATTCTCAGGTCAAAACTAATTTTTCTGGCTTTATTTCTTCTCAAAACTCAGAATTTTTCAGTTCTGAGATTAAAAATTTTATAACACGGAGGAAATGCATAGAAAATGAGGATGATTTGAATAAAAATGATTTAATTTCATATGAAACAACCCAATATTTTTTATTAATTTACTCTATTTTTTAAATTTATTCTTCATTTCATCAAAAGTCCTGATGAAGACATACATTATGGGTCGAAACGTCAGCAGAAAATAATTGAATAGTGGATATATTTTTTTTTCCTTTTTAACCGCAGACCTGACTATCTCCTTCAAATATTTTACTGATAATATGAATTCATATGTGTTTAATTCTAATGGTACAATATGGTTCAATGGAATTTAAAATTAAATTGTGTTGCCTAGGAGCCCATTGAGAACAAGAATAACACTATTAAATTAAAAAGAAAACTTAACCAAACACTAAAGTCTTGGAGTTCATGTTTGGTCACAAAAATCAAATATAAATCTACAGGCTAACTAAAGCCTCAAGTAGAATTCATTTTTTTTTTTTTTATTATAAAACTCATGATTAACATATCACTGGCTAAGTAGTAGTACTAGATTTAAATATTTTTTTTACTTTTATTTATTTATATGAAGATGAACAAACATTATCTTTACCAGAATTAACAGACGAATTAGCGAAGTCCACTTCCATAAAGTTTCTTTCTGTATTACTTCTGGGATAAGTATCCAAGGGCCGATAAGCTGAAAAAATGATAAAAAAATTTAAAAATCTTCAATGGCTGAATAAGATTATTTTATTTTTTATAAAACTTTTTTTTAGCCCATTCAAGAAGCCATTTTGTTTTGAAATGATAAACCCATTTTTAATTTTTTTCTTTTTAAATTTACTGAAATTTACAACTGCATTTACATGACAATACATCGAGTAAATTTGATGTTAGATTATAATGGTATGACAGAGGCTTGTTGAGAAACTACCAATTGATAACACTCTAATAACATTTCTACATTAGAAGGTTTTGGGGCCATTTTCTTTTCAGGCACCTCGAAGGACTGTCAGGAATGGAAGAGGAAGTAAGGTTAGAAACTAGTGGGATTGGGTGTTTAGGGAGTTTATAATGGAAGGATTGATATCTGGTTCGGAATAGATCGGTCAAATATGGAACATTAAGATCTTTATGGATGATTTTATTTGTGACAAAGTAAGGAGCATTGAGAATTTTATGAAGGATTTTGGATTTAAGGATTGGATAGAAGAGGAATTTGAAGGTTTATTGGAGCCCCAAAGAATATTAACCCAACATTATTAAAGTATACTGTAGGGCAGTCAGTAGGTTTACGACGGAGGGTAAAGTTGATTTAAAGGTATTTGTTGAAATATTTTTGATATAATAGAAAATACTCATTTATCAATAAAAAATAGGGCAAAAAGTAATTAAAATTACAATTGGGTATAATTAGTAACTGAAATTACTTTGGTTCAACTAGTAATATTAATTTCGAATCATTATTACAATTATATTGGTTGATTTACTTATAAATGGATTTTAAGAATAACAAAATAAAAAAAACTTTCTTAGCCTCCTTGGATAAAGCGACAAGAGGAAAACCAGACATGTAGTTGGTTTATGATTTTAAAAATGAAACTATTATAAATACTTATAAAAGGAAAATGAGCTGGGTGAGGTCAAAAAGAACACAGATATTAATAAAACCAGTGTACAGTGAAAAGTATAAATGAACAAGAATTACAAAACAGTATTAGATGATTAATGAAAGCAGAAATAATAACAAATAAAAAAATAAAATAAAAAATACAGAACACAGTAATAGGCAGAAAACAGGAATAAAATAAAGTCCAAGAAAGAAGTCCTTGATTGGACATGGAAGATAGCAAGTAAGGGGAGAGTATTTACAGGGCTGAGACAGGCCAAGATACTAATTACTAAATCCTCCACTTCTAGAAATAAGTACCTGCTAGGCCTAAACAGAAATGAACTCTGATTATTAATAGGAGTACTGACAGACCGCGGAGTAGTTCGTGATGAAACTTGTTACTTATGTGGTCTAGCCCTGGAAACTGCCCTACATTATATAGTAGACTGACAGGTGTGCGTCACTAAGGTATAGGCTTCTAGACTCTAATAGAATCCTATTATATAAGGCTTCCTCCATAGATTGGTTGTCCCTTTTAAAGTTCATAAGGAAATCAAAAAAGTTCGATATAGAGGAATAATAGTCATTCCATTGGTTTGTCATGGGATTGGCAAAAAGAACCAATAGGCCAACTTGCCGGATACGTTCTCCCCATAATTACCAGTCCCAATACCAGAACAAGAAAGTAAAAAAAAAAAAGAAGGAAAATAATGAACAAAGCAGGAAACCCACGTTATGGAGCTAAGCACAAAAATAAGCTGAAGGCGGATGAGAACAACAGGATAGAGGAGTAGGGGTATTAACGATTGACAAATACATAACATTTGAAAGCAAATAAAATAATGTAGAAGTAAAAGTAATATTAGGATACTTAAGAAATTTATTTATTTATTTTTGACCCCTGCAAAAAAAGTCTGATAAATAAAAAAAATTGTTAAATGTCCTAACATTACTTTACTTCTACATTATTTTTTTTAGCCCTGCAATTCTGGTTTGGACATCTACTTAGGATGGATCCAGATAGAAGCAATTACATGAAGACTAATGAGACCTGCACCTATGATGATGATGATGATTTTTTAGCCCTGCAAAGAGGGTCAAAATGTTGGCTCATGATAGATAGTTTGATTACTATTTGAGTTCTTTCGATTATGCCTGAACCATCTTCCGTTTATATACTACACACAATCAGTCAATGATCTTCCAATTATAATTACTATTCACCTCTACTCCTGTTCGGAGGTATCGTTCTAGGAGAGATAGAAACTGTCCTCTTGTTATATCCAGGAAGGAGGGGCTGCATAGGCTTAACATTAGCCATTGCTTCTTCAACTTCTTCGACTGAAGACTGCCTTTCATGGGAAACTTCCAATACAGCTTCAAGCTAAAACAAAAAAAAAAAAAAGAGGATCATGAATAAAGTTGTTAAATTAGTTAAAATTAAAAAATATAACTTCAATAATATTTAGTTGAATCACACGAAATATTATTCATGGAAAGACTCTAATAAAATACAAGAACAATTTTTTAGTTAGTAAATAAATTACAGCATTCATTTTTGAAGTGATCATTTCTTTTATGATAAATGAGGCAAAATAAGCTGAACTTGAAACTTTAAGTTTTAAAGATTTGAATCAGAGAATTGATTACTTTTATCAACACCTCAAGAGTATTTTTTAAACAATTTTTTTTTTTAAACTGGTCATGGAATATTCAAGGAATTCATTTTTTCAAATTTGTCTGTGGAAAGTGAATTAATAAGAGTTTACTATATACATTGGATATGATTTATAATGACGGACCAGTTATAGTGACAAATAGTTCCTGACCCATGATTCTCAAAGCCTTAGCTATAAATTTTTTATGAGTATAATGATTGATAAGTCATAACGACTCATTAAGATGACCTACGGAACAATAGATGATCGGTTTCAGCGATGGCACTTCTGGAAATCATCATAAAATGTTGTTGCAAACACGAACTTTAATTTTTCATAATTAGTTTCTGTTACTTTAAAACCATATTTTGAAAGGGGAGAGGTTTACTTCTGAACTCTCAAATAGTCTGGGGATGATTATAACCAATATCCAGTATATAAAAATGATTTTTGAAAATTGTTCGATACAACAATATACAATTAAAAAATATATATACAAAAAGACTTCTAGCCCAAGGAATGAGAGGTAAACAAGTGATGTTTCTCTCTCTTCCAGAAAACTACTAAAGTCAATTAAGAGAAAATAAAATAAAAATCATCCTTCAGAACATTCGATCTATTAGATTAAAATAGTTTGAACATCTAATGAGTGTGGAAGGAGAATATTTGAAGAGACTAAGTAGAAAAGTGAAGAAAGACCACCTCAAAATTCACTCAATATTAAACATTGGTCAGAGGACCTTAATAGAAGGCAGAGCTGATAAAAAGACAGAGGAAGGAGATAGAGAAATCAGGAAAAAAGATTATAGGAGCTCTTATTTAGAGATGATGAATGCCTTATAAAACACAAAACTCACTAAATGAAATAAAAACATGAACACAATATGATAATATATAATTAGATACATAAGAAAAAGGAAGTGATTAAGATACATTAAAATGAATAAATATAATAATGAATTGAGCGACAACAAGCAACATGCATAAAATAATACATTGACATACAGAAAACTATCAGAGTACAACAATAAATAAATAACATCCAACAACTATAATAAGATAAAAGATAAAGTGTCGGAGAAAATGATCATGATGCAGTCATTTAGATTCTTTATATTTTTCATTTCAAAAACCTGGGCCACCGTCAGAGTTAAAATTGAAATAAATATTAGGTGAGATAAGAGTTACAAAATGATATTGATAAAATAAGTAAAGAAAATAAAAAAAATAAAATAAAATAAACAAGAGCGATATAAAGATATGTAATAATCTATGATGGATATAGGGAAATAATAATGTAAAAAGGAAATGATGGAAGATTGCTGATTGACCGTGTGTATCAATAAATGGAATAGGATCCAGGTGCGACCAAATTAAACTCAAATAGTAATATTATGTACTGGTTTTAATTGAACCAACGTTTCGCCCCACATTGCAGGGCTTCATCAGGGCTAAAAACGATACAAACACTTAACATAAGTAAAAAAAGTAAATAGAAAATTACAAGGGTATACAATGAAACGTAGAAATTAAATAAGAAAAATTAAAGGTTATAAACAATAAATAAAAACGGAAACAGTAACAGATAAAGAGAATAAATATTAAAGAAAGTACAAATTAAGAGATGAAAAGGGATAAGAATAAAATCAAGAAAAAAAAAATGAACAAGACTTTTTTTTTCTTGATTTTATTCTTATCCCTTTTCATCTCCTAATTTGTACTTTCTTTAATATTTATTCTCTTTATCTGTTACTGTTTTCATTTTCATTTATTGTTTATAACCTTTAATTTTTCTTATTTAATTTCTACGTTTCATTGTATACCCTTGTAATTTTCTATTTACTTTTTTTACTTATGTTAAGTGTTTGTATCGTTTTTAGCCCTGATGAAGCCCTGCAATGTGGGGCGAAACGTTGGTTCAATTAAAACCAGTACATAATATTACTATTTGAGTTTAATTTGGTCGCACCTGGATCATATTCCATTTATTTATAAAGGGAAATGTATTATTTCTCTACATGTAGAAGATGGTCAGGGTTGCGGTCAAAAAAGAACAAAATAGTTGAAAACTATATATTTTTTGACCGCAACCCTCACCATCCTCTTTATATTTTAAATTATATGGTCAACTATTTATATATATATA
>NW_027107650.1:10320-25202 GCF_000696795.3 Halyomorpha halys | reverse complement strand
TCTCTATATTCAGTATAATTACGTATGCTATTGTTTCTTATACTGTTTATTTATTTTTGTTAGGTACATTATTATAATAATTTTTATTTTCACTGACCTGTGTATGGAATACACAGTAAGGGAAAGTATTGCAGTTGTGAAAAATTTTTAATTTGAGTTTTAGATAGAAACAACAAATGCTTTCAGATTCCCTGAGCCCAAATAACCAAGTCTTGCAAAATTATTTGTGTATCTATATGTATGTGAACAGCCTAGCTCAAAAATTAAAAGTCGTACAAAACTGAAATTATATATTTAAGGCAGGATCTTACAGAAACTTTTCTAATAAGATCGACTGACAGGAAGTACCACTTTGTATAAATGATTTTGAATTTTTTCAACAATATTGAAAATGACTTTAACAATTTTAATTAAACTCAGTAAATCTATTAATCATTACTACCAGCTGGGTGTTATTCTCATTGAAATAGTATGACAGGACTTAAATACCGAATTAAATTAAAAAAATTACCTCAAGAGTACCTTCTGATTTTAATTTAAATAATCAACCATTTCTCGTAGTTCTAAAAATGGAGAAAAACTAAATACGAATGAATTTGATAATTAACCAAACTAAAACCATTTTCTCATTTTTATACAACTGGCAAAACAGACTGAGAAAATAAGCAAGAGCACCCAACCAATCATTTCTAATTCTACAATACTATAACTATATTACGGGCCTTTTTATTTTTTACTTAACTATCGTATTTTAGGCAGGGATAAAGTTGATCATTTTTTTTTTTACACCTCAAGAAACCCTTAAATTTGAATTTTTGAGGTAAAGTATTTCGATAAATTTTTTTACAAACCTTTAATTTTGTTTATTTGAAAAAATTAACTATCTATCGTCATTTATCATAATAAACAGTACATTACTATAAAATATGGAAGATTTGATAATTTTTTTTTCATGATTAGTGACAATTATCAGATTTTGACTTTCATTTATATATTTGAAATATATAGTAATGGGAAGTATTGCCGTACTTAATAATAAATAAATATCTGTTTTAAAATTTACAAGGATATATTTCATCTCAGAGTAGGGTGGTAAGTGAAAGTTTTGTGATAGGCGTACCATTATTTTTATTATCTATTTTATCAATATTATTCTGAAACTTTGAACTCATATAATCTCGGTTTAAATTTCAGTCTTGATCTAGGCCTACATTTTGGAGTAAAATGTCGGGACATTTAATAAATTACCAATTGCATTCTGATTATTATCTCTAATATAAACACAACATCTATATAAAAAAAAAAAAAAGGAAAAGTTCTTTATGTAAGAGAGTTAATAGGAAATAATGGAATCTACAAAGAAAAGCAATGCAAAATTAGTAAGTAATGAGTTATCATGACAAGAGACCAAGTGAATTACTCATTGTGCAAGAGAGCGATGCGTGAGTTCCCCAGACCACCATTAAAATCAATTATAAGGTAAAATTATCGTACCTTGTTAGATATATTATAGTGCGTATCGCTGATTACCTTCTCCTTCTCCAGAGAATGACAGAGAGAGGGTTCTTGCCGCGGAGGCATCGGAGCGACAGTGTGGGTCGGCTTTGAGTAGCCTTTAACGATCGCTGTTGGCTTTGGGATACAACTACCTCCAGCGACCCTCAGGGGTTCCACCGTTTCCATCTGCAAATCATATGTTACATGCAACAAAAGTATAACAATAATCAGCATTAATATTTTTTATTAGTAACAGTAAAATGATTTATAAATTCTGGGTGTTCACTGAAGATATAATTTCAAAGGGGAGCGTTGACAGATATGGTGGTACAGCCAGAATTGACTTGAGGACTCTGAGTTACTAAGGAGGAGAACATACTAAAAGTCCTGGAATATTGGTTCACAGCGAAATATAGGAGGGGAAGATCATATTTTTCATTTATATCTCGAAAACAGAGTGTCATAGCTCAAAATATATTAGGTAATAAACAAATTATTTAATTAAAAAAAAACAACCCGACTATGAAAACAATCCTATCTCATGCTCTTATTTCTTCCAAGAGATGAGACGATACTATACTATACATATCTACTTAAACATCCTACTACGATACATATCTACTTAAACATCTTAGTGGATTTCTAATGATTTTGAAAAAAAAATTACAACAAAGATCATCAACAGGTAGACGGTAAAACCATTTTACAATAACAAATTTATTTTAAACTCATGAGAATTCACTAAAAATATTTTATAACTTGTACCGTAAGTTAATTTTTGTAAGGAAGAAAATATAAATACAAATTTAGATAAAACATACATTGTCCAGTATTTCTAAAATTGTATAGCATAAGCTAAAATTCATTAATTGGTAGATGAAGATGATCGACAACAGTGGTTCCGTTTAAATATTATTATGTAACTTGTGATTCAAATATATTATTTATTTCAGTTTGTTTTTAATATACCATTAAATATCATATGTTAACAAGTCTTAAGAAATCATTGCGTGTGGTGGTGTTTCATCTCGCATTGCATCTGACTAAGAAAAATTGAAAAATGAGAATAAAAATTAAATTTCCATTCTAACAATTAATTCTCTCCAGGGAATAACAAAGGTAAAAATAAAATAAAATAATAAAGAAAAATGTTTAAGGGGAAAAGAAAATTCTAAGAAAGAGGTCTTACATTTGAAAACTAAAGAATTTATTTTTAAAAAAGCATATAGAAATTTATCAATCCATAAAATTAATAAAATCTTTATTCTTCATAAAATCTACTTAAAAAAAAAAATTCAGTGAGTTGTTTTACAAAAACAAAAGCTATACACAGTCAAGCGTTAGTCAACATGCCAAGGGAAGTGTTCACACATCGCGCATAAATCAAGTGCTATTGCTATTAAAAACAATATCAGTGCTCTCATAAATAAGCCAAAAGGATTGCACCCAAAACAATAAACCAAACAACAAAATAAAACATAAATATAAATTTTACGACAGAATATCAATTTGAATGGTAAAGATGGAATGCAGCACTTCAGATAACTAACAGCAGAGTCCCTCTAATAAACAACAAATCTAATAAAGCATGATTCATTTGATACTATTCAGTCATAGTATCTTTAAGTTTTTACTTTTTAATTTTTTCAAATTAAAATTTTTTACTTTTATTATAATAGTAAATTGTTTTACTTCTTTACTTACTTTTATCAAATTTTGTATCTTTTTGCTTTTGAATGTAACGTATTTGTTAACCAACCATTCCCCACTCCCCTATCCTGTTGGTACCTCGCATCCGCCATTATTTCATTTTTTGCTTTCTTTTATTCAGAAAGATGGGTGTCCTATTTGGTCATTATTTTCCTTATAATTGGTCTTGTTTTAATTTAGTTCTGATAATGATATATAAAAGAGTAAAATGAACCATTTTGTTTCAGAAGAAATTACTTTCACTTGATAACTAATTTACTGATTGGTCCCTTTATTTAATTATTCATCTATGCATTTAATTTAGCATTATATATCACTTTTCTGGCTTTCAGGACTTAAGGATTTTACTAAGGAGGTGACAAAAAAAAAAAGGAAGAAATTTCATAGTTAACTAATAAATCCCAATTTAAATTCTTAAATTTGAACATAAAACTTGAATAAAAGTGATTTAAATATATGAATGGTTTTAAAACTTGTGTGGTGGTAAGTCAGCGGATCTAGGCTGGTTGAGGGGACCTGGTCGGTATGTTTCTAGAAAAATCCAAACCCACAATTTTATTATGGTTTTTTTTTTTTTCCAGATTTATGAGATAGTACAGCTTAATTTAATTTGTTGTTAATTTTATGTTAATCTCTTTTTAACGGACATCTATGGATCCAATCATGTTCCCTGCGGAAGTCAGTAATATAGAATTTTCATAGTAATACAAATGTATTATGAAGAAGCTGGATAGGTATCCAACTCGAGAGTTCTCACATTGGTAAAGCAGTTCAATTTTAATTACAACAATGAATAATTCCCACTGAATACGGAAGTGCTGCTTCCGAAACACCCTACATCTTAAGAATATCATTCAAAACAATAAACAAAAATTCCTAAAAAAGGATAAATAAAAAAATGGAATAATACACTAATTCTCTTAATTGAAATTATAAAAAATAATAAATTTTTACTCACATTGGAGGTTGGAGCTGGCGGAGGAGGTGGGTTGTCCTCCTTCTGTTCCTCGACTTCTTGTGGCTTCTGTTGAGGAGGAATCTCTTTAGCTTCTGATGAAGGCGGTCTCTGATAGGCCACCGCTTGCTTGGGCTCATCGAAGACAGGCCTATGTTCCTCTTTGCTCTCTCTCCTCTGCTGTTGCTGGTGTGGTTTAGCCAAAGACCTGCTCGGCCGGACGAGTTTTGTATCTACCCTAACTACCTTCTTCCTGTTGCTGACTTTACCAGCATCAATTTGTGACAATTCTTTTTTTTCTAATTGACTGAAAGAAAAAAAATTGTATTTGAAAAATGAGCTAATTAGGTTATCAGGTATGAGGAATTTAGTGATACATTTTTGCTTCATCAGCTAAAGTTTGTATATTCAAAAAAAGGTTCATTTCTGAGACTAACTCGGACAAGGATAGTTGAACACACATGCAATAAAGCATCAGTGAACATTTCTGGGAAGTTAATACATCATTATTTTTTTATCACTTTACAACATTAATTCAAGGATCAGCATTCCTCCATATCTCAATTAGAAACAGAGGCTTGAGGTTTCTTTGCTTTATGAAAGCAAAGCCAAAAACTTCAATTCAAAATAAATGTCAGATACCATAATGTTTTATATTTTTTTCTTTCTGGGCCACTGAATCCTTCACACCTCAAACTTTTTGTTCTTTATTAACATTAATTGATAATATATTCTCCATCTTAACATTTATTTTTTTTCAATTATTAAAGTTCTGATATAGAACAATAAGTTCTATATTTTTCTCCTCCCTCCCCCTCAGTCTGGACGCTCTAAAATCCAAAAGGTGAGTACTAGGTAACAGTCACCTGTACTAACAAATTTTTTTAATTCCTACATTTAATTTAATATTCTTTATTTTTTAATATAACCAGGATTGTTTATTATAAAAGAAAATATTAATTCCTAACTCGTTAGAAACAAGAAAAAATCATTGTTAGTCTCATGGTAAAAAAAGTGACACATAAGTCATAATATAAAAAAAATTGATACCCACAGTCGTAAAACATGATAGCCAACATTTATTTTGAATTGAAGTTTATTTGTTTTTGTTTAGTGGTGTAAAACATCATTGGTCATTAACGAAATTTATCCCTTATTTAATTTTTCTTACATTTGTTTAATTTAATTTCTTATTTAATTTAATTTTATTCTAATATATACATATAATTTTTGTTTGTCCAATGTTATATTTGTGGCAATAAACCTTTTGATTTTAAAAACTGAATTGAAGTTTTTTGCTTAATCAAATCCTTTAGGACTAATTTCATAGATTTTTATGAGACTTTTTAGGAAATTTATATTTTTAAAGGAATGGTATTGGTAATAAATTCTATTTAGGGTAAAATATTGTGATATTGTGAAAGTTTCTATTTTTTCAGTTATCATGATTTATAACCAAGGGCCAGTAAATAATATTAATAACAAATGGCTACTAATCATAGTGTAATGGGCGTAGATAGATAACACTATCTTTAATTATTTATTAGACAAATACACAATATAAATTCAGAGAATATGTCAATTCAATAAAATAAATCTTAAACTTGAATTTTATCAAAACACTTAAAAATGATCAATTACCTTGGTTTTGGTTCATTATGAAGACTTGTAGATGAATCACTTCTTTCAGACTTGGCTGAACTGAAACCACTTGAACTGGAGGTTCTTTTGGTACTACCTACGGCTGTTTAATTGAATAAGTAAATTATTTTATTATTTAAGAAGATTGAAAAAAAAATTTTTAAGTTTTAAAAATAATTAAACTTACTTGTTTTTGGTTTATCTTTGGGATTGAAAAGTTTAAACTTATCAAGCATGGAACCATTTTTGTTAGGGGTGTTATACGGGCTGCTTATAGCATTCGGATTTCTAGAGCTGGCAACTCTCGGAGAACTGAAAGAGAAAGGGGATTAAATAAAGTCAAAAGAGATGAAATATGATAAGTTCAGGGAGTTTACCTTTGAGAAACTTGTTTTTCATTGAGGGAAGACCTTACAGAAGTTCTCGGAGTGGGTATAAAAGAATGTGACGGGCTGGTAGACCTGGAACTGCTTGTAGAAGGACACTTGAGAGGACTTGAGACTGTAAAAATAAAACCGACATCGGTAAACTAGGGCACAAAACTAGAGTGTAAGCGCTTTTTTACAGGACTAACACAAAAAAGTGGGTAGGGTCAGGTACACAGAGTTGAGCAATAACTGGAGTCAATGACTGGCATAGATATCTCTTTTCTGAGCAGTTCTTGATCAGTCTTAAAGTTTAGGAAGGTTTTTAATGTTTTCACGAGGTCTAAATAGAATGACAACAGAGTCATTGAGGAAGAAACAAATGATTAGCTGTGTGTCAGTACTAATAGTAGGTAAGTGGGAGATTTAAATATAGAGGAGAAATGTTGTAGGTGTTACAGGAACCTGTTCAGTGCTAAGTTGTAGCCGGCAGACAAAGATATGAACGCCCACATTAAGAAACACAAGACGACAAGACCTCACCATGACAGGCCCGACCCAAACAATAACATCCCCTCCCGCCGGCCCACGAGGGCTTGCTCTAGTCTGCCATCTAGCGGCAGCTAATACTAACTACTGTGCCCGCCAAGTTCAAATATGTAAACAATAGTAAGGGAGTCAAATGCATCTTTAGGAAAAGGCGAAAGATTAACTTTAAAGTAGAATTTTTCACGGAACCATCATCTCAACCTGCAGTTAAGTATTTCATTTGGAACATCAAATACCCATGGTAGAAAAAGGTAGTATTTTGAATTATGTTTTTTCACTAATTTTTATTAATTCTTGTTCGTTTTCTGTTTAAGAGGAATCGGAAAAAACACAGTTACATCATATACAGTTTAATCTTATTAATCCGAACTTCGTTACTCCGAACATTCCAGTAATCCGAACTGGCGTAAAAACAAAATTAATTTTTTTATGAAAACTCAGTAAGCAATAACATTTTTGTTTTCGAATAAAAGTTCACGTGTGTAAAGGACATTTTTAACTTCCTGATCTATTAGCAAGTTATTTTAATCACGGTGGAAATCGAAAGTGGAAATTTTTATAGTTTCGATATCAGGTAATCTAATTATTATAGAGGTGTTCATAGTAAATTTTGTTAGAATTAGAAATGCGTAATATCTATTGTTTAAATCATTAGATTCTGTAAAACTAATTTAGTTGATAGTAGAAATATGTATAAAAGACATTTTATTAGTGAACTCATTTTATTTTTTATCACATTTTAAATCAATCCATATTTATACATTTTTCATCCATAAATGAACAATATTATAGTTTCAACAAATTAAATCATGACAGAATTACTGGTGATGTAAACAAAAAACATTTTTTTAATTTTTAAAAACTTTAAACTGTCAAATTTCCAACAAAATATGTAAAAAAAATTAAAATATTTATGTATATTCATAGTGTTGAATTATTTTACACCATTTTCCCCAATACTTTCTGTAATCCAAAAACCGCAGCAATTAGTTGGTATTACATTGCATTTTATAAAACATACATCCGCAAATAATTTTAAAATAATAGTTTCAATCACACTTAGCAAGGAATTTCTGAATGTTCCAAAAATCTTTCTTAAATTAATTAATTAATAATAAAAAAAAATCTTAATTAGGTATATCTCAACTTTCACAAACACTCGACTAAATAATTACCGTTATTTATAAAATCTGTTAAGCGGTTAATGAATTTAGTGAAAAGAGCTTCTTCATTGTTCATCTGAGAGAAAGCAAACTCACTAATTTGAGAAAACTCGTTAGTGTGTTGTGCTATCTCACTGTTAGGATGTTATGGCGTATTTACATCATTTGGAATAAATAATCGATTAGTTTCCTAATTTAATATATTTATAAGAAATAAATAAACAATGATGTTAATTAAATCGATTGTAAATAAATTAATGGAAGATTATTGATTGACCGTGTGTGAAGATGAAAGGAATATGGTCCGGGTGCGGTCAAGAAAAACTCAAAAAGAAGAAATATACTATTTTTTAAATGATCATTTTTAGTTTTGACTGCCGTCAAAATAGCCCTGAAGAAGCCCTGCAACGTTGGGCGAAACGTTGGCTCATTAAAATAGTATATTTCTACTTTTTGAGTTTTTCTTGACCGCACCCGGACCATATTCCTTTCATCGTAAATAAATTAAGCTCTGTAATTAGGTGATAACAGAGTCATAACCTGTTAAAGGTAGGTTTTATTATACATATATATCTTTTCACGTTCTTGAGACTCATTATTATTGTTTAAATAAAATAAAGTTATCCAAATTGAAGTCTGAAAATACTCTTTATTTTTTCAAAAGTTCAACGTTTCTGCCAATTCGGCCATCCTCGAAGAAATCTTAAAAACTAATTTACATTCACATAAAATATTAAAAAAACTTTTTGCAGGTTATTCTGCCCACGTCACCAGTTTCAGCCAAAATTACCCCCATTTGGTCAGTCTTTCATTAATATTAAAACTTTTAATTATAATCAATTTAACACTATCATAACAAGCAACATGTAATAGTAATAAATTGATAAGTTTAGATTAAATTACATTCTTATGTAAAAATATTTGAGAAATACGATGAACTAATGAAATGACTGAAACATAAATTCAGAAATTCAATAATAAAAGAGTTAAAGAGGCAGGTTCGTGAGCAAATATCATAAAAATTACTATTCTTAGGAAATTAATCACCATAAACTACTTTATACTGGGTTTTACGAGCTTCAAATTGAGCTCTAATAGAACACTTTACGCTCAAGGCCGTACCTAGGATCAAAACATGGGGAGGGCAAGCCTTAGTGAATCAGGATGTGATATTTCAGCACGGAAGAAGCGAATCGAACCAAAATTTTAAGAAAAATATATGCAATTATAGTGGTGGTTAGTTACATACCATTATATTATATATTATAATATTATAATAATAATATATTATATATTACATTACATTATATATATATATAGGTATTAGTTACATGAATAAAAAATTATTTTTGATTAAATTAATCATTTTTACACTTCCAGAGGGGGGGCGGGAGAGGGGACTGCTCCTCTCTGGGTACGGCCAGGTGAAATAGGATTAATTAGCTCTTTATTTCTTCAAAAGTCTAACGTTTCGGCCAATTAGGCCATCCACAAGAACAATCTTAAATAGAAATTTACACTCGCATAAATAATTAAAAAACTTTTTGCAGGATATTCTTCTGCCCACGTAATCAAATTCAGTCAAAATTGCCCTATTTTTCAGCCTTTCATTAAATTTAAAATTTTTAATTATAATAAATTTATTACTATTACATGTTGTTGGTTATGATAGTGTTAAGAAATATATAAAATATATAGTAAGGGGATTTGTTCCGATCGTGAAAAATAACGAATTCAAGTTTTGAACTGGTCTATTGTCAGGGAACAATGATCCTTACATTGTATCCCAAACACTCCAATCCCATATCACCAATCTTGAAGAATGGTGCCAAAACTGGAGGATTAATATGAATTCCAATAAATACCACCAAATCACATTTACCCTTCGTCGTAAACCCATGACCTCTTGCCCTACAGTATCCTTTAATAATACCTCACTTATTCCTGTCGAACTGGTCCGTTACTTAGGACTACATCTGGACGAATCATTAACCTGGAATCCTCACACAAGACTGAAAAGACAGGAAACTGCACGTCGATTTCGACTATTACAGCACTTACTAGACAAACGGTCTAAACTGGCAATCCATTAAAAAAGCCTGATCTACATGACTATTATAAGGTCTATCTGGACATACGGAGTTGAGTTTTAGGGCTCAACTAAACCATCAAATTCCCCTCGAATACGATCCTTACAGTCCAAAATCCTTCATAAAATCCTTAATGTTCCTTACATTGTCACGAATTAAGTCATCCATCAGGACTTCAATATCTCATATGTTGCCCATCTAGCCAGAAGCAGAAACCAATTCTTCCAAGATAAACTTCCCTATCACCCAAATCCACTTGTTTCTAACCTGGCTTCTCCTTCATTACCTAATAATCCTCCTAGGGGTCTGAAAAGAAGATGGCCTCGAGATGTTCTCCTCTAGAAATGTTATTGGAGTTCTATCAATGGGTAGATTCTCCACATGTTTGTATCATGTCACTATGCCACCTACAGCAAATTTACTTGTATATATTTTATACAGTTATAAATAACAATAAATAAATTATTTTAAAAAAAAGTTTTTGACGAAAATAGAGTTTTGAAGTCCCCCAAATATAGGTTTAAAAATGGTCGGTGTGTATGAGATCAGCCTAGCTCTAAACGAAAAGATGTCAAAAACTTAAATTGCACTTGTTTCAATAAAATAAATTGTATCCAATTTTACTCTTTATTTTTATAAAAGTCCAACGTTTCGGCCAATTCGGCCATCCTCAAGGACAATCTATCACTTTTATTATACATTGATTTTACATATTTTAACAATGACATTATTATTAATAAAATGGCATACGTTAAATAAAAATTTACACTCACATTATCATAAATAAGATTGATTATTACCCGTTACTAGAATGATTTAGTGGTGAACGGCATAGTGGTTCCAGAACATTCTGCTGCTATAAACGTTACTATATTACAGTTATATTGTGATATTGCACTAAATATTACACTGACAGCTGAGTTACTAAAGAGCTACTGGGAGAGAGAGAGAACTGGCTATTTACACAAGACGAGATGGGAACACTCCATTGTCTCCTGAGTACCGCTAGGTCTTTGCATCAGTTCCAGCTCACATACAACAAGTCCAATTAACATAACAGTTAGTGTTTACTTTAAAGAGAAAACGATATTTTATTGTTGTATGTTGTTGCGTGTTATGTGGGCCAAGAAACAAACCGTAAAGAACAGGAACAAAAAAAAAAAATACTTTATTGCAAAAGTAACCACAATATTTACAAAAAGTTCAAAATATTCACAGTAGTCATTTTTTTTACCTCACAATCCTCAAAAACAAACATCGTTCCCGAACGGACCGATCAAATTGATCGGTTATCTATCGTTTCTCTAACGAACGAGATAATTTATATATATAGGAGGAGAATAATATAAATAAATTACATTATTATATTACATTATATTATTCTTGAGGCTCAGTCAATAATAGAAAAAAAAAATATTTCAGTAACGTTTCAAAATTTAATTATTCTCATATTGATGCCTTACAGTGAAAAAAAATAACAGTTTTTAGAAAAAATATTTTCTTAACTAATTATCAAACATTGAAATGTAAACAATAAAAATAAATAAGTAGAAATATTACAGATGTTAGTAACTGATGTTTTGTTGCATAGTTTTCAAAGGAAATATACGTTTTGAGGTCTCGTGAGCCTAAATAACCAAAAATGGTCTGTTTGTATGTGGTCTGCCTGGCTCAAAAACGAAAAGTTGTGAGAAAATGAAGTTACATATATAAGCCGACAGAAGTGTCCCACTTTTTTTATCCCCTAAGAGGTGTTTCGTGAGCATTTATCCCATCATAGCCGATTTGTACTTTTTTTATATTAATATGATTGTTGGATGTGACGATGACAAAGATCTTTACGATTAATTTAAATACAATTTAAAATTTAAATTGTAAATTGTACTTCCTCCACCAGGGGCTGAAGAATCCAAATTTCGTAAAAGATCTAAAATCTCGGTTCATTATTTAAAATAGGAAACTCAGGACACCTCCAGGTGAGCAAAATGCTGAAATGAGATTAAAAATATATGCCACTTAAGGAGTGCACTCGTGAGAGAAACGATCATTTTTGTGAGGAGGCCAGAGAAAAACTGAATTGAGTATAGGTGGGGAGGTAGAAGAGGGAGTGACATAAACAAGTAAATTAATCAAATGATTAATGGAAGGTAGACAATAAAACAGTACAAATAAAACGAATGAAATAATAGGAAAATATAGACATTTATTTCCAAATATGAGCACACTGCTCAAGGATACACCTCTCCCGAGACAGGGCGAATATATGCCTGCGGTGACACGGCAACTTTTTCCACAAAATCAACCGAAGGGAAATACGTGAGGGTATAATCAAGTGGTCTGTATGGGTATAACTTAGTTCTGTAATCATTGATAGAAATCAAATGCACCGTGAAATTCCATGATAGATATCAAGCATGCACAGAGGACAACCACCTCTTAAAAATGAAAGAATTTTATAATTAAACAAAGGTGGATGTAGGTGTTTCTATGGTTGTTTTCAAGTAAAAGTCTAACACGCGAAGCTTTGGTATGAATGTAAATTGATTTAAACATTTTTTTTTTTTTTTTTTTTTTCTTTCTTTTTATTTACAATTGTATACATATATACACATCAAGTAAATTTTCTGTAAGTGATATTATGACATGATAAAAACATGTGGAGAATCTACACATTGATAGAACTCCAAAAACACTTCTAAAGGAGAAGGTCTCGAGGCCATCTTCTTTTCAGACGCCTAGGAGGATTATTAGGTTGAGAGGAGAAACCAGGTTAGAAACGAGTTGGTTTGGGTGGTTGGGAAGTTTATTATGGAAGGATTGGTATCTGGTTCTGGCCAAATCGGCAACATAGGGGACATTGAGGTCCTGATGGATGACTTGATTTGTGACAAAGTAAGGATTTTGGACTGTAAGGATTGGATTCGAGAGGAATTAGATGGTTGGAGCCCCATAGCTCAATTCCGTATGTCCAGATAGGCCTTATAATAGTCATGTAGATCAGTCTTTTGCAATGGATTGGAAGTTTGGACCGTTTGTCTAGTAAATGTTGTAATAGTCGGAATCGACAAGCAGTTTCCTGTCTTTTCAGTCTTGTATGAGGATTCCATGTCAGTCGTTTGCTCAGATTTAGTCTTAAGTAACGGATCTGTTCGACAGGTGTAAGTGGGGTATTATTAAAAGATACTGTGGGGCAAGACGAAGGTTTACGACGAAGGGTAAATGTGATTTGATGGGATTTATTGAGATAATATGTAGGGGGTAGGAATTTACGGATCTTGTATAGAAGTCCTGGGTGACAGACTCGATCAAAGATTTAAACATTTAATCGATAAATTTAAATTTATGTTTACGTTTAATCGCATATTTAGAAGCAGTCTATTTCAGTACGCAAGAATATGGTTATTTCCAATTAAATACAAACGCAGTAATAATGAG
Source organism: Halyomorpha halys (assembly GCF_000696795.3). Lineage (NCBI taxonomy): Eukaryota > Metazoa > Arthropoda > Insecta > Hemiptera > Pentatomidae > Halyomorpha > Halyomorpha halys. The sequence continues at coordinate 11,797 of NW_027107650.1, read as the reverse complement.
GTGTTAATGGTGGACTGTAAATTAATATATGCAGAAGATTGGGGGGAGGGGGTGCGGTCAGCTGATCGTTCCAACGTTTCAACCTGAATTTTCGGTCTTCATCAGGATTAAAAAGAGATAACAACCATCATTAAAAAACAATACATAAAAAGTAAAAGAAATATAGATTAACAAATTTGGAAATATACATAACAATGAATTGAAAATAAAATAGTTGATTAATAACCATAAAAGTATTTAGAAGTATATTGATAGCAATGAAAGATGAAATATAATGTTATATAGGTAAAGAAGATATGTATAAGATAAGATAAGTAAGTAATGTCTACAAAACTGAAACCAAGTTTAATCAACGTAATGACCTGAATGAATGGAAAATAAAATATATGATACAATGGGTAAGTAACTTATATATGAATAACGAACCAATGTGTGCATATACATTGTAACATATATTGTGTGTACATACATTTACTACTTACATATCTTATATTATACAGGTCTTCTTACCTAAATAATACTATATTCCATATTTCAATTATTCAATCAATTAACTACTATCTACTTTTATGGTTATTAATCAACTATTTTTTTTAATTCATTATTATATATATTTCCAAATTGTTATCTTGTTTTATTTTTTGCCCTAATAACCTGAAATTCAGGTCAGAACTTTGGCACGAATAAATAATTTTTGTGTATTTGCTAAGCTCCATCTCCCCCACCCTCGACCATCTTTTCCAGAATGCAGTAAAAAATAAACAAATAATAAGTACTAGCTATACAAAAAAAAATTCAAATGGAGCTCTTCTCTGTTATTCAGGGCAATAAAACTTTAGCAAATCGAGAATAAAAAGAAAATGATAAAATCAAATCTAATATAATAAAACGTAAAACCTCTGCATTAGCTGATTGATCTGATATAAGAAGCGAACGAACGAAGTGATCTGAATTATTACCTCGTTGGAATCCGATTAGATCGAAAGCTCTTTAGGATTTTTATTACGAGCAATATGGCCTCGTAAAGCCTCTTCCCATCCAATGCTCTTCTATATTATAATAATTTTATTGTTACATCTTATCGATTTAATTTTATCGTTTCAAATCGACAATCGATTCAGAAACGATATTTTAAAGGGCGTGAGAGAGAAATACTGTTTACACAATTTTATTATAATACTGTTCCTTCTTTACAATGGCTTCTAGTATCTAGTTGTTACTTCCTCAACTAGTTATTGGGTACAGGTTATGAATTACATTTCTAATAGAGATAGATAATATATAATATATATGGTGATTTCAATAATAATAATGTTTTTAATTTTAAGAACAAAGGTTGTTATTTTAAAAAAAATAATGATTTATATAAAAATAGCAGACTCGACAAGGCTTCGTATTGCTATATTAGAGGATGTATACACATTAATTGAACATTATTGAAACTTTGATATCAATTAATATATAGATGAACTGATAA
>NW_027107650.1:4271-9220 GCF_000696795.3 Halyomorpha halys | reverse complement strand
ATAAATAAGTACGTGTGTTCTCAACTATTAACAAATTATTCGAGCGAGATTTATTTTAATTTTTACATTTTAAATTTTACACTTCGGCAAAAAAATTACTAAATTCGGATAAGATTTTCAATTTTTCTTTTAGAAATGTAATTTAAGATGAGGATATTTATACTTACATACAATTTATTAGGGCCGGTTGCACTATCACAGTTTAAACTAACATTTCTTTAATCTCGGGTAAATAATTATCCGTTTCACCTTCAAATTTGGCAGTAAACATTACCGGCCGGTTAAACTCGTAAACGTTTAAGTAGGTAACCATACAAGGAACCTTCCAATTCCAGTTGGTTCTGTTATCTAGCGAAGGTATATCGTATTATTCCGTTTCTTTCCAAATTTAATTTTATTGATTTAATGAAGATAGGCGATATGACAGACGATGAAGACTTCAAAGAATTAGTTGCTGAGGTTCAATTGGAGCGATCATATACTCCACTCAAGTTGAGTTTTTGCGGCTTTAGGCACACTTGCTCAGCCTCCATTGGCTCATTACCAGTGAAACGAGAGGGATGCACTGGGATCATATGAGCTCTTGTCTACTCCTCACACGTGGGGAATAGAGTGGGCTCAGGGATCCTCAGGTCGATTGTGTAAATATTGTATATAGGAGTGTAAATGTGACTAGGGATTATTTTAATTTAATTAGACCCACGATTTCTAACATTAAAGAATTGCTGAATTTAGCAGTTATATCAATAACCTTGTTAATAAAACTGAAGACCAGAAACATGTCGCTAAGTTACCGGAGTTTTACTAAATTCTTAGTTATACAAATCTCAGTTTTATCCGATCTCATCCTGACATGACTGTCATATCCCTCTTGCCGGACCATCCCTGACGAAGTGCTATAATTCAGGTCGAAACGTGGCACAAATAAATAGGTTTTAGTTTATCTGTGTATTTTTTTGCTGACCACGCCTGTCCATCTCCTCATATTATTCTACGGTCAACTACAAACATCTCATTATACATAGTTACTGCAAACCAAGGTTTAATATACAAAATTTAATTATTAGTATATTAACAATATATTGAATATATATACAATGATATTACATTATTTAAAAAAAATTAAAATGAACAATAATAATTATTTTAAATTAAAATAAATTAGTAGTAAGGAAGATGTAAATTCATTTCTATTTCTATTTGTTTGTTTCTAAAATTGTATGGATAATTTTAGTTGTTGGAACAATATAAGGGACGTCCGATCTTTTAGGCTTCCTTTCTGAACCAGAGCCATGAGAGATTTTTTAAAGTTGAGAAATTTATTTTAAAAAGAAAAAATAAGTTATCTGAAAACTGTATTTGGAAGAATTTTCTTCAATTAACCAAAAAACTTGAAGGATGGTACTTTCTCCCACTGATTGTTATGTAACTTCAAATATTATATATATTATCTTACAATATTACTTTTGTTTTTGATGATGAACTTTTGTATTTAACTAGATAAAAAAAACTTTGCCTTCTGATAATAGTAATACCAGAATGGCAAGACCTGACCGTATAGCGGGTTTGCATTCCTACGGGATTCTTAGCTTTATAGTAAGGATTTGGAAATAGTCCTTTATTTTGTTATTAATATAGGTTAATAATAATAACAAAGAATAGAGAACCCGAAGGTTCGTTTCCGACACCAACAATGGTTCTCTACATACATCTGGCTAGTGACGCCCCTCTAAACCCATATTTACTGAATCAGTCTTAACTTAATCCTCTCATCTACGTTTCGGTCTACCCCTCGTTTACGTTTACTCGTCGGTTCAGAATTTACTAATATTTTAGGGATCCGCTAGTTACTAACTTTTCCCGCCGATCTTATTCGCCTGAATTCTATAACCTGAAGTATGTTTACCGGGTGCATTGCCCTCAGTTCAGAGTTAGGTAGCCTTCTAAATTCAACAGTTAACTCACCCTTTTTCGGTCCGAATATTTCAAGTAATACTTTATTTTCAAAAACCTTAAGGCTCTGTTCTTCCTTTAATGTAAAAGGCCACATTTCTAATGCGTGATCAACAGTGGGAAGAGCAATAGTTTTGTAAATTATAACTTTCAAGTTTTTGGATAGAAGGCGTGACCCTAACCAATTTTGAAATTGAAAAATCTAACTTTTTGAATGTATTTCATCCTTTATCTACATAACCGAAATTGCTCTCGTTTCTACTACTAACCATATATTTTGTTTGATCCATATTTATTTCGGGACCTAGTTTCTTACTAAAATTAGTAAATGTAGTTGTATCAAGTTTTATAAAGTATTTGTTCTCACTCAATAATACCAAAAAAAAATACAATACTTACAATTATCTATTACAGTTTGTAACTAATATTTTTATTAAGTGATGTTTTAATTGTAATAGTTATTAATCTTTAATTATACTATTTACATGTAGTTTATTAATAATTTGTTGAAGAAATTATTTGTTCTAAAAAACTGTTATTTTCATGGTAGGGTATGATTATGCAAACAATAAAGTTGTGAAATGTCACATAACTATTGTTTTATTATTGACTGATCCTGAAATCCCATACAAATATACATTTGTATATATAACAGTCAAGAAAAAAGTTATCAATATGTGTATGATAATTATTCCTCCCATTAAGTCACTCTAACATTTGTAAATTAAAATACTTTTCATGAATCGGCCATATTCACTCAAAAATGATTTGTAAATGTTAATACCTTATATGTAATAATAGAAATGAGTTTCTCCAGATGGTTCCACTGAAGAAAGTTAGCCGTGAAAGATGTTATTAAGTTCCACAATATCCCGGGGGATGAGATGGGACAAATAGCAGAGAGGATGGGACGGGAATGGGGATGGAAGTGCGTGACCTGGAGCAGTATAGAGGAAGGACAGAGATTAAGGAAGAGGTTGATGGCCCATAGAGCTCCACTTATTGTGGTTAAGGTACTCGAGTATCTCTATGCTTTGTGTCGTTATTATTATAAAGCTTGGCAAGAAAGTAATTCGGTAGATAGTCTTATGCTATTCTTTTGTCAATAATGTTATGTTATTCTTTTTCTATTGATATTACAGTTTTAACATAGAGTATAAAAATAAGAATTTCACTTTTTTAATGCCATAAAGTCGAGAAACCTACCGAGGCTCACAAAGAGATATATCGAGTTTATGGTGTCGATTCATTAACGGAGCCCATGGGTAAGAATTAGTATAAAAAAATTCATTCTGAAGATTTTTCACAGTGCTTTTAAAAAAAATAATGTGTAGAATAATTTGTAACGAAAGAATTAAATGTGAAGTTAATACAGTGAAATTTCTTTTAACGAACACGGACAGACAGATACAGCGGAAACGGACAGTTTTATTATGGTACATAGGCACAAGGTAGATATTTAATGGGTTTGAATACCTCTATAACGGATCACTATTCATTATTTTTTATTAAGTTTATATATATATCCAATATAATGATATTAACTAAATTAAATATGACGCAATGTCCCTAGAATAATGTTTTCATTTTTTTTTGTTAAAATAGCATAAATTTTTGTGGTTCTTTCTTTTCGAATCTACGAAGCATCACAGCTTCACAAAAATTGTGATTTTTTAAAATAATATACCAACTGTAAATGTAAATATTTAATATTGGAAGAAGATAATTGTCCGTATGAAGTAAGTGGCCGTCGATAAAGCTCGATCAGAATAATAAAGGAAAACTATTTATTTTTAATATTTCGTCCCACTTTGCAGAGCTTCGTCAGTTCTAAAATAAAAACAAGATACAAATATTGTAAGAATAGAAACTAGTTACTAATAGATAGAGCCAGTTGTATCCATTAGTAACTAGTTTCTAGTCCTCCCGTATGTATACTTCCTTAAATTATTAATATTATTTCTTTTATATATTTTATAAACAAAACAAAAACTTATTTTTTTTTTTACATATTTTCATATTTTATCTGTATATTTATTTTAATGTTTTGTCAATTCTTACATTGTTTGTATATTGTTTTTCATTTAGCCCTGGCGAAGCTCTGTAAAGTGGGACGAAACGTTGGTTAACGATAAATAGCTTTTATTGTTCTGATACCTTTATTGACAATCACCCAGAATATCTTCCTACAATATATTTTTAATGTTTGTATCTTGTTCTCATTTAGCCTTGGCGAAGCCTGCAAAGAGGGGCGAAACGTTAGTTAACATTATATTGTTTTTTTTATTATTTAGTGTCTTTAACGACTGCCACTTTGATTATCTTCCAGCAATGGAACAAAATTTAATTCATATACAGTGAAACGTTTATAGAACAGACACTTATGGGTAACATGATTATGTGTGTAGTATTGGTGTTTCCGTCGAGAAGAGATAGTGCAAATACAAAATAGATGATTTTTAAAGTCAAGAAGGAAAAAAAAACATTATTCTATGGACATTTCGTCACTAAAATCATTTTGTTGGATATATATAAACTTTGCGGCCAGAGTGGAAGGTTTTCTGTCATATCGGGGTGTTCATTACAAACGTTATATTTAATTTTTTCGTATCACGGACTTCTATACAATATTTTCTTAAAAGCATTTTAAAAAGTATCCAGAACAACTTTTTTTAAACCAATTCTTACCCATAGTCTCTGTCAAACAATCGACACCATAAATTCCCCATATCTCTTTGGAATCATCAGCAGGTTTCTTGTCTTGATAAAAAAAAATAAAGTGTGCTAAAAATGCTTATTTTGCACTTCATCTTAAATCGTTTATACTATTTTTATCATGTTACAATCTCTTATATATAGTTATAATTTAAAAAATAATTTCGCAGATACATAAACGTTGACAAATCTTATTAAATGAATTGAATTTTATTTACTGTCCTTTTTGCCTGCAGTAGCCTGTCATTGTACTGTTGAAGTAAACGTTAGCAACCAATCAA
>NW_027107650.1:0-2366 GCF_000696795.3 Halyomorpha halys | reverse complement strand
AAAAACCTATTATTTTTTTTTTTTACATATTTTCGTATTTTATCTGTATATCTATGTTAATGTTTTGTCAATCTTACAATGTTTATATCTAGTTTTTCACTTAGCCCTGACGAAGCTTTGTAACGTTGGTTTACCATAAATTGTTTTCTTTTACTATTTTGATGATATGATATATTATTGACTATCACCCGGACTATCTTTCTACAATATATTTTTAATGTTTGTATCTGGTTCTCATTTAGCCCTGATGAAACCCGGCAAAGGGGGCCAAACCTTGGTTAACATTAAATAGTTTTTTATTCTATTCTGGCCTCCATCTGGACTATCTTCCAAAAATCTAACAAAGTTTAATTCATATACAGTGAAACGTTTACGTAACAGACACTTATGGGAAAGATGATTTGTCCGCAGTATAGGTGTTTCCGTGATAATAAAAAAAAATCAAATTGAAACCATTATTCAATGGACATTTCATATAAAAAATCATTTTGTTGGATATAACTTTGCGCCCGGAGTGGAGGGTTTTCCGTAATAGAGGTGTTAAAATATATTAAATATGTACTTTGTACCTATGTACTACAATAAAACTGTTCGTTTCTGTCATACCGGGGTGTTCGTTACAAACTTTATATTTAATTTTTTCGTAACACGGACTTCTATGCTTTTTTTTTAAAGCAATTTAATAAGTACCCAGAATAACTTTTTTTAAACTAATTCTTCCCGTGGTCTCTATTAGACAATCGACACCATAAACTCTACATATTTCTTTGGAAACTTCAGCAGTTTGCCTGTTTGGTAGAGAAAAGTAAAGTGTCCGAAAAATGCTTATTTTGCACTTCATCTTAAATCGTTTATACTATTTTTATCATGTTACAATCTCTTATATATAGTTATAATTTTTTAAAAAATAATCTCGCAGATACATAAACGGTGATAAATCTTATTAAATGAATTGAATTTTATTTACTGTCCTCTTTGCCTGCAGTAGCCTGTCATTGTACTGTTGAAGTAAACGTTAGCAACCAATCAAATACGACCTTTAGTTAGCGCGGGCAAATTACTATGGGATTATTGTTGAACGCAACAACTCCATCAAAGCCTTAATCTGCTCCCAATCCGTGGAACGAATGTCCTCTGTAATTGGAACAATCCTGCAGGATGCAGGATGTAATGTGGTCTAGAGCAAGCTGTTTTGTGTGTACTGTTTTTCTATTAAAGATATCCTTAAGGCCTATTTTTACGCGACAGATATCTGTCGTGAAAGTGATTTGAGAAATTAGGACAGTGCGTTTTTACCAAACACGCTAATAGTAAATTTTAAAATAAATATGTACAAGGTGTTTCACGATTAAAAATCAAACTGAAATAATGATTTAAGGATCTCAAAACAAGAAAAAAATTCCCTATGAAGGTATCTCCGTTAACGCTCTCTTTGGGAGATATCCACAACTAAATATTTTCATTGTAATGAATTATTTAGGTTATAAATGAAATTTAAATATTAACATTCTTATTAAATGTTGTTAAAAGTTTTTTTGGATCTTTTTTGTTTGGGATGACAAACAACAAAACAAAAAAGTTATCCAAAATCAATCAATGACTTCAATTCTTTACGTAGAAGAATAGTTGAACCTTGTGAAACCATAACACATACATATCCAGATCCGTTAGACGCCTGCTGGCGTGCAAGATGCCGAGACTGTCTTAATGCTCAAAGACGAATTTTAGCTAATTTATTCTACTTTGGATGATTTTCTTTTAGGTTTTCTAGTATTAGATAAACAGAATAAATTACTTTATAGCACATAAAACTAGCTTTAATTCGGGTGATATTAGACATCTGTAAGTCTAACGATTTCTGAAATCAAATTTTCCCACAATAAATTCACTAACTACTGATTTTTCAAGACATTTTTTGTTTTTTAAAAAAAAAACTGTATCTCGAGAACTATTAATCTTAAACAGCTCTATTAGGGCTAATATTTCAGAAAATTTACTCTAATTTAAAAATTTTCTCTTAGATTTTCTAGTGTTGTTGGTAGATTTAAAGATATGGAGCTCAGAATGAAAAATTGATTTTTTTTAACGTTTTGAAACACCATTTTTATTCCCCCTACCTATACTTGGCAGACTCATCAATTTTGACTAGTAATTATACTTAGTTTTTATTAAAGCAACATTGGGATGAAATAACTGACCATCATATAGTTATAGTGTTTCTTAGAGATCTGAGAAAACAAACTAAACCAGTCTCTGAAAGCTTTACTGTTAGTTTAACTCTGATTCCATAGCGCTTGAGTAGAAATATATGTATAAATTTTCCCCTACTCCACCTTTCCAGACTATATACTTAGACTAATGAAGAC
>NW_027107649.1:451248-463540 GCF_000696795.3 Halyomorpha halys | reverse complement strand
CATATATGTTATTTATATATTAATGTGTGTATTATATATATATGGAGATACAAAAAATGTTTATCTTTATGCAAAAGTTGTCATGATTTAAAATTCATAAGTGTATATTACTGCGTAATAATGATTTCCTAATATTGATTAAGTTATGTTATTTGCCTAAGGAGAAGCACACCTGTTAAAATCTTCTGCAAGACTGGAAGAAGCCTGGAGGGTTTTGAGGTTAAACAGAGAGTTAAGGACCAAGGAGGCAATATCAAGGGTATTGGGTGCAAGGTCTAATATGATAAATAGGTGTGATGAAGCACAAAGCTTGGCTGACATCATTGAACCACCTTTGCCTCAAGGTGATTATGAGTGTAATATCTATAATAATTAATTTGACGATAAATACTAAAATATAAAATAAGAGAGATGTCTACAGCTTAGTGATTTAAGTTATTATTAATTGACACTTTAAACCAATGATATAATATATTTTTTGTCCTCATGGAATAGAATAAACTTTGTATTTTTACTGTGATTTATTGATTTGTTAAGGAAAATACAATTAGTTGATCAGACAGTTATTGATTGTGATCCTTTCAATTTTTAAAAAATCAGTATCTGGATTTTTTTTTTTAACTGATGAATAATTTGGAGTCAGATTTCGGAAATTCTTTATGAATTAAAGAAAATCTCATATCTATCTGTGGATTTCTGAGGTTGCTGAATCTTTGTATGATGGCTTTATTTTCAAAATTTAGAACAGTCAATTCTATTAGATGACCCAGAATTACAAAACAATCTTTATCGTGCAAAAAAAATTGAGTAGTATAGATTATTTTCCAACTCTCAGGAGCGATTGATTTTGACAAATGAGGTATTAAAAAAAAAAAGGAATCCCATGGAGATATGAAAAATCTTAATGTTGATTCTTAAGTTTGTATTAGAATTTTAATAAAATTTATCCAAATTTTAAAATTTCAAAGCAGTAGTAAGTCAGTGGATTGTGATGGTATGAATCAAGTTTAAAGATTTTGATGCAGACATCAATACCCACCCTGTTATGTTCCCACTGAATGTACTGGGTCCTGTTTTTTTAAAGCCCAAAAATTAACCGTTTTTGAGCTAGTGCACAAAATAGGCACGGATCAAACCTTATTCTAAGGTTAGCCTCAATAGTGGCATGAGATAATTATGTTATAACTATTGTTTAGGGATATTTAATTGTATATATTTTTTTTAATTCCTCATTATTTCATCATTAACACTATTATTACTTGTATCTATGTTGCTTCTTATTTCATTGTTTATCTTTAAATTTACTCTGGGTCATTTTCTGTTTGTAATTATGCTCTATCTTTTTACTCTATTCTATATCTCTTCTTACTCTCTTTTAATTTTAGCACTGAAGATGACTCAATTATTTCACTCAATTTCGATTATTCTTAAGTTAATATTGTTGGAGAATTAGATGCATGTTTAACAACTCTGTGTGGTAGTGAGTAGTTCACAAAATTGTTTTTCAATTTCACTAATTGTTAAGCCTATAGGTGAACTGAAAACTCAGTTGCGGCCTACCCCGCCTGACCCTGGCTCTGTGCCTACATCAGATCTTTTTTCTGGGCTTGGACCGTTAGGTGTTTTCTCTGCCAGAAACAGGTAAGATTGCAATAAAGTTTTATATAAATTTGTGTATTTAAATCGGTATGTTTAAGAATCTATGTTTGTTTTTTAGATGGACACCACCTCGGACAGTTGCTTTAGAAGAATCTTCTGGAGGTTTTGGTTTTTCTATTACTACAGGGAGTCCAGCAGTAGTCACTGGTGTACATGCAGGTTCTCTTGCTGAGGTATTACAAAAACTCAAATATAAAGCAAATTTGATTTACATACAAACGATCCAATTGTTTTCCGTCTGTACATAAAAGTTTTAGCTTTTTGTGTTTTACACAGCAGTTTCAGGGTACACCAAAGCTGTGCCATAAAGGAATAATCCCCTTCCAAAGGCTATTGAAAGCCTAGCGTGGAAGCCTGCATGCCATGTGATAAATTACTAAATTCAATAGTCCAAGAGAAACCATTTAAATTTTAAATATGACTAGACAATTGGAAAGTATTTTCTGAAAATATCTTTTGGGCTTGTTAATCAAAAAGTTGACCTATATGTGCATGTTATATAAGATATTATTTTTAATGTTTACAGTATGGCTTTCATGGGATTGGATTATTATGTAATAAATGTATCTATCAATTAACTTTATTTTCTTTTTTTCTAACTTTTACAGCGATGTGGTCTCAAGGAAGGCGACTTGATTGTAGGAATTGGTGATACTGATGTAAAATGGTCATCCCATGAGGAAGTGGTTAGACTGATTAGATCTTCAGGAAGAGTTCTTGTCCTTAAGTTAGTCACTCCACTTTGTATAAAAGTAAGTAACTTAAGAGGATTTAAACAATAGGTGCTAAAGCCGTGAATAGGGGCCATATACCTAAAGTAATGTGAAGGTTACTGTCACCTCATTTTCAGTTTAAATTTAAGAATTGTCATTATACATAATTTTCCAATTCTACCACTTTTTTGGGTAATTGAAGAAATTCTATGATATTGACCCAGTTTTACCCCTATCTATACTTTAAGAAATATAAATGCCAGCTTATGTGTTCTTCGGGACTACATTTTGTTGGTAATACTTCATAATTTGAAGAATATGATCATAATCATATACTTGGTTCACACATTTTTTTATTGCAATGAAACTTATTCAAAACGGTAAAATTTGAAAAGGGACTATGGGCATACATGTAATTATTTATAAGATCTGTTTAATACAATGTTACCAACCCTGTTATTCAATTTTTAGTACAAATAAAGAAACAATGATAAAGATTGATTGAAAAAATTGTTGTAATTTTATGATATAAATAAATTACTAAATGCACTCATATGACCAATAGATTATTAGCATTAAACAAAAATTATAGATTTTCTTCAAACATTTTTGGAACAGCAGTAGGATATATAAAACAATTGATAATTGTCATGGTGATCACTGGCATAGGTTACGTCAGTGGCCATCATACTATATGTGAGCTCATGGGACATCTGGCCAGTATCAGGTTCAGGAATTTTTTGAGAGGGTGGCCTGTATACCAGCTTAATTTCATACACTTGATCACAAATTTGTTTCTAAAACAATACAATTTAAATAACATACATTTTGAAATACAATTTACTTTTTTAAAATAAATACTAAGGTGCCTTTTGTATTTATATGTAATGGAGAGGATTTTAAAAAAAAAAAAATTTTGTTTCACCTTCCAGGAAGGACGCAGGCATAGTATGGCACAGATATAATATGGTGTCTGCTAGTACAGAATTGGGGACTAAATTAATTTTTATTTATTTGGAGTGTTGAGATCAGTAAACTGATTAGAGAAGATTAAGGTAAATTTTTTGCAAAAATATGTTGTTATGCTGTGAATGCAATAAACTTTTGAGGGTTTTGAAAGATTGGAGTTAATAGAGAATAGATATTTACAGAAGGATGTTGTAAAATTATGAATGGGCTAATCTTTTGATTAGTTCTGAAAGATTAGAAAGAATCGAAATAACCCTGGAATTGGGTCCTATGTGAAGAGCAGACATTTTATACAACTGACATTTTCCCAAGCTTTTGGAAAAAAGGAATTTCGAATAAAACTTGTATAAAAACAAAAGGACAGAAAGATGTAGTTTGTTCATTTTCATGGGATTGATCCACAGTCATTGGTTCTGGATAAGAAAATACATTATTAGACACTGTATATGTAATGAATAAGACATTGTAATTACTCACAACCTTGTTTTATTCTCTGAACAATCACTTTTTATTTTCACTTACTTACATATGAAATATATAATAAAGGAAATTATTGTGGTCATAACAAATTTTGAATCTGAGTTTTCTAGGGAAATTCACGTTTTAAGATCCTTTGAGTCAAAATAACCAACTCCTGTAAAATAATTTAGAAATGAAAAGTTGTATGAAACAGGTATTACATATTTAAGGGAGATTTGTGGGGGGTGACAAACCTTTTTTGCTAAAATCGACTAACCGCAAGTGCACTTTATATCATCAATTTTGTACTTTTTTTACCATTTTCTGCTAGACAGCTGTAATAATTTTGATTAAACTCGTCATATCAATGTAAAATTAATTAGTCTTTAATATCATATCAGCTAGGTCTTATCCTCATTAAAATAGTATGACCAGGCTGCCAAATTTTCAAAAAAGCTCCCTCTAAAGTACCCTTAATTTTATTTATTTGAAATAATTAACCATCTCTCATAGTTTGCAATAATAAACAATGGATAAATATTCAATAACGAAAGAATTTTATAATTAACTAAAAGAGGAAATACGTTTTTTTTCCAAAATTTGTTTCCATGGTTATGACGATAGTCATAACCTTTTGATTATTGTCATAATAACCATAGTAATAACATTTTTTTTTATCTAACCAATAAATAGAAATATATTAAGGAGCTACATTGCAATTGTAAATAGTAAATAAGTTGTCTAACTTAAAACAAAGTATTTAAGTATAAGATTTTAACTCAAAGTAGGGTAGTAAGTGAAAGTTGTGCGATTTTTATTTCACTGCTCATGATGTTTGCATTCAATAAACTACTCTGTTCTGTGACAAGGATAAGTAGATTCACTAGATTTAACTTAACAGTTTAGAATAAAACGGTCATGTGTCCTAGAAATGGAACCTGTCCTGATGGTTCCTCGACAGCTTTTTTCTTTTTTTTCTCACCCTTCTATTAATTTTATTATTTTAAACATAACCAATACAATATATATATATGTAAATGTGTGTGTGTGTGTACATAATGAACATAAATGTCCTTTCTTTGCCTGAGGGGCATTTTAAGGTAGGTTGTGTGATCCGCTGTGTGAAGGGGAGCACTGTGGTGCTTAATCGCCATATGCGTTGTCATGATTGGGAAAGGACCTCTCTACTAGAATAGTTGGGTTTAGACTGAGTCTGAACCCCTTTCCTTGGCAAGCAAGTCGTCCAAGGGAACAGTGCCTTGTCACCTCCCAGGTCTTGGTGGTGGGGCAATCTCCCGAAAGAGTGGGTTTGCACAGGCCTTCAGGCCATCAGATCTTGATGTGCCATCGGCCTATGAACTCCGGAACAGAGGGAAGCTGGAATTCTTGGAGGATGGCACTGTTCCCGGCCCTTTGCAGTTTGGTGCCTCGGACGATCTGCTGAAGGATACAGTTCTGGTAGCTCTGGAGTTTTTTTTGTGTTGTTTTGAAGAGGTACACCATAGAGCAGCGTCAGACGAATCATAGCCTTACATATCGACAGCTAAGCATTAAGTTGTCATTTAAACTTAAATTTTTTAATTTTACAGAGACATAATAGTAAAAATATAGATCTCTATACAGATGGCCTTCATTGGTAAAGTTTCCTCACAAGCTTCATTCAAACACTAACTTTGAGCATGCTGAAATGATTGTAATGAGTTTGTAGTATAAGCTGTTATAAGCACAGAAATGTGTTTTTTGTGAAACATTAAATAGTCAATGTAATCAATTTAGAATTCTTTACATACATGTATCTAAAGCCAGAAAAACATTGTTTAAAAGTTTTACTAATTTATTCTTGGGGACTAATATATTCCAGAATTGAGATAATTTTTCATTTATTTATATGATACTATCAAAAGCTAAATGTATTTTTATCATGCATTATCAGTTTACTGCTATTTAATAATTCTTAAATACGTATGTTTTACAGTCCGTTCAACAGAAGTCTTCCAAAAAGCCGGATGCAGATCCAAGGATGAAACAACAGTCACCTAAAGATACCAAAGATTCAAAAAAGTTATCCTGGAGCATTTTTAAAAAGCCTAAAGATCCCCCACCAAATACAAATATTATTCTGAGATAATGATAATAATTTCTACTTTAATTAATAGTATATATATTTATATATAAAACCATGTGAAATAATGTAATGTAATGAATTATTTACAATATTATATAAATAAATGACTGGTTATTATCTATTGTATTTTTTCTGTAAAATGTCTATATTTGTATCATTTAGATGTTTTGTATGTTTATTTTCAGTATGAGGAAGTGTTATGTGAAAACATAATGTAAAGTTAACCTCATCAAGATATCATTTTTTTAGACTTACTCAGAATAAATTGTTTTGATACATTTCAATGTACCAAAATAATTATTTAGTCCTAATTTTGCTTTTAAATGTAAAAAAAAAGCATTTTTCAGTTAGTCTCATTAAAAGTTTTTTTATTAAAACATACCTTGATTATTAGATTAAATTACTAAATCTTGTAAATGGTTTTTGGCTTCAGATGACTTAAATTTCTAAATTAAGTACCTTTATATTTGTTTCATTTAATAATTAATATATTTATTCGTTATTAAAGTTTATATTTTTGCTCTTGATCTTGTTTGTCAAACCCAAGATTAAGGGTCTTTTGGGTGTTAACAGTTTTGTTAAAAGTTGGGCTTAAAAAGTACATATTATATTCAAGCCTAAAATGATTACATAGGCAGTTCAAACATCTGGAAGATATTATTTAGTACAAAGGAATTCATTAAGTTTTATTTTAACTGTTGTGTACCAAAAGCTTAGAAAATGATTATTTGAAATAACAAAAATAACTTTTCCTTTGATAAGAAAGCATACTTTCTGAAGGAAAACTTCAAGTTAATCTATACATAAATAAAATTTATATATATTTAAAGGATCATTAGTAATTTCTTGACTGATAGGTCTAAAGTAATGTTAATAAACCCTTCATATTTTATAAGTGTATTATTATATATAGAAAATGTATAAATAATTTAATTGTATTATATAAATAAATAAGTTTGAAGGTGTTGGCAAATTTAATATTTCTACTCTACATTCACCTTGTAACAAAATATCTTATTTTCTCAAGGAAAATTGTTTTTTTACTTAAATCACTGTTGCTACTTGTTCCGTATTTACTGGAACAGCCCTGTTTCTTGACTCATCCCATGTCCCTCCCACTTCCATTATGGAATGCGACTTGTCCCATACTTCGGTAGTTCTAACCTAAAATATTTGTTTACAATATTCGAAGAGTTAAAGAGAATTTTTCATTTTTTTTTTCAATATATAAAATTGTTTTGAATGTATTTGTATATTGTTTTGACTTTTAATATTTCCCTGTTAATCATTTTTTACACATTTATTTACAAATTAAAAATTAGCCTCTTTTTCTAGCTGGTTACACTTTTTGTCTAATACTTCTTTTTAAAGAAGTTGATAACCCTGGCCTAAATTGATAATTCAAGAATAAGAAATAAAAATTCAAAAAAATATAATTAAAGAAGATGAAGAAAGCAAACGAAAATTTATGTGATTGGATCTACAATAATTTTCAAAAAATACAAAGTTTTGGGTGAAATAGAAAGTTTTAAAGAGGGTAGTAACTCTGAACTATATTGAAAATCCAAAAATAAGAAATGAAACTTCAAAAAAATATCTTTGAAGAAGATGAAACAAACAAAAATTTATGTGATTGGATCAACAGTAATTTTTTTTAAATACTAAATTTTGGGTGAAATAGAAAAAGAAAAGAATGAATTATTGTTAATGGATTTGTGAAATTTACACAAGTTATCTTTAAAGAATCCTGGCAAGCAAATTGAACTTCTGTCAAGCATAAGCATGGAGTTCAATTTTTCAGCTACATGTATAGTAAATCAGATGGTCACTTTTCTATCCTACATTTTCAGCTAGCCTGTATTATATTGTTGCATAACTCATTTAAACAACTTACTAATGTTATATTTATATAACCTCTATTGTATCAGTAAATAATAAAAACAACACATTATCATATACAAGTGAATCTGTTTTTGATTTTTAAAATGTTATTTCACTTTTACTAGGAACAAGGTTATCTATTGTTATAAATAGGTTTATCATCTTGGCCATTTGAACCCTAAAGTTATATATACAATTTTAAAATACTATAAAAAAATAATACATGGTTCATTGCCATTTTAATAATAAGGTATCACCCTAAAAAATTTACAGTAGGGAAACCATACCAAGAACTTAAAACATTTAAAACAAAATATGTATTATATATTAACATGAAACAGTTTAAAATAACTCAGAATATGTTAATATAGTCAAACCAGAGAACAAAAAGTAGGACATGTATTACATACTAATTGATTTAAAGTATGTCAACTATATTACCAATTAGTGCTGATATTGATAATAATGGAGGGATTTTCTTAGTAGTGGATGAAAAGATGAGGTAAAAAAACTTGAATATTGAAAAGTTCATGCTAGAAATCATTCTTAAAAGAAAAAAAACCATACAAAGCCAATGGTTTTTAAAAGAATAAGGAAATTCTGGAAGATCTAAAAAAATACTCAAGACGAAAAATGTATAGTCTTAAGAGAGCTGCAAAGAGTTTGAAACAATACAGAAGATTAAAGATTATAAATCAAAATTTATAAATCTAATAACTTTGATTTTCAGTCTTTAGTCGATCTTTTCCTAAAAAATATATTATAAAAAGAGGAATAGTTTTAATAGTAATCTATGTAGTTAGTTGATTTGAAAATATCAGTAAATTTATACCATATAAATAAACAGAAAGTTGATTTAATGGATTCATTCAAAAATTTATATAGGCCTAGGGCATTTGAAATATAAATAACTAAAAAGTGCAAAGTAAGTTACAAAAATTCCTTAAGGAATATCCTAATCAATTCAAAGGAATCAGAGCAACAACTATGTACTTCTGGATCTACCCAATTAGTCACACTAGTGCATTAGTGCATTTCTCCGCCAATGGATATTAGTAATAGTATCAGTGTTATCTTAGTCTGTTTAGTACTTAATTTGATGTACAACATTAGGTAGCAGCTAATAGAGTTTTGCAATATTGAAGGGAAACTAAAGAAAAATCATTAACCAATAAGAGAGTGATGAATTTTGAATTGGATTTGACAATGTAGATTAAATTGTTTACAGTTATTTATAATTATGAGAGATAGTTGACCGTGGATGATGAACGAGGAGAAGATGGTTGGGGGTGCGGTAAAATTATTCTGTTTATACTTTTTTTTTTCTATACTTACTGTGGTTGTTATCTTGTTCTGTTTTTAGCCCTGAAGAAGGCTAGAAACTCTAGCCGAAATGTTGGCACATTAAAAATAGGTTAATCCAACTTATTTGTGTTTATCATTGACCGCACCCCCAACCATCTTCTCCTCGTTTACAGTTATTATTTTAAATAAGCCAACAGAATAGTTAGTAGGAGATCAAGAAAACAGTACTATTTCTATACTTACTAAAGAAATGAAATACTAAGTATTCACAAATGCTGAGTTATCTGACTAGGGTAGAAATTTTTTAGCAGGTCATTGAAGTATTCAATGATAATGTAACTACTTAAGAACTATTTAAGAGCACACTGATTATTTTCATATTTCAACATATCTCATATAAAAGAAAACTTCACCAAAAAAATCGTTAGAAGATATTTAATCAAGAGTTCAGCTGGACCAACACATGAATACCTGTTGGATTAAGTCTACAATATGCTAATTAACCCTCTATAGGATTATTGGTACCAATTCAAACTTTGCAAATAGTTTCATTGGAATCAACTAAATGGCAGAAAGATTAGAGAAATAAGACTCTCCAACCACTTAAATCGCCAGCATAAAAATGTTGGTAAAACCAATCATTTTACTTTGTTAAAATACAATGTAACAATATTTTTTCTATTATAAAAAAAAAAAATTGAATAAATAGTTAACTACTAAAAGAATAAAATAAAAAAAATGAGAACAATTTTCTTCAAAGCTCAATAATTTAGGTCTATAAAGAATAAGAGGAAGTATAGATAAAAATAACATGATGCTTGCAAGGTAATTATATAGTAAGTAGTGAGTGTATCCTTGTTTTTCTTTTTTATTCTAACAGTTTCAAGAAATAATTGGGATACAGTTTGAGACAATTATTAACGACTGTTAGCTTTTGACAAATTACAAAAATAGAATTCATTAATATATTACACAACTTCACTTTTTTTTCTACTAAACTACCATCAACAATCTCAAATAAATAAAATGGAGGAAGTACTAGGTATAATAACAATCAATGCAAAGTTTGAACAAAAGAAAAGATTACAATTAAAAATCACTGCAACAGATGAGATTAAAATTTAAAATATAAATGTTAATATAGGGACTGATCACACTTTTTATAAGAATGTAAAGTTAATAATCAAATGTCGGTAAGTTAGTACTTTCAAGAGTAACCACATTTGACCAGAATAACCAAGATATTGTATTAATAAAAATATATCATTCCATATATTCATATATAAATTGCCTCC
The DNA here is from genome assembly GCF_000696795.3 of Halyomorpha halys. Classification (NCBI taxonomy): domain Eukaryota; kingdom Metazoa; phylum Arthropoda; class Insecta; order Hemiptera; family Pentatomidae; genus Halyomorpha; species Halyomorpha halys. The sequence goes on along the minus strand of NW_027107649.1, from coordinate 453,134 downwards.
ATCAATCATCTAACCAACAATAAGAGAATGTAGAAGCAGCTTTTGTTCAAATCCTTGGCCCTGTCTAACAGTGATCAAAATACAGCACTATATGGACATAACTGTCCCTAAATTTTAAAAAGTAGAAACATCTGATGTACTAAATGGTATTGAGTGTTAAATAACACCCATTTTTATAGCTCAAAAGAATACTTAACTAGAAGTATTAAATTGGTCCAGAGGTATAAATAACCAATTAAATATATAAGGAAAAAAACAAAACTAATTTCATTTGTAAACTTTATTATACTTATTCTATTAAATTTTAGAAAACTTAACCAATTAAAATTGCAACATCTTATAAATTAAAATCACTTTTATAATGATTAGAAAGGTATACATTATATAAATGACTTACTTAACATCAATATTAAGAGACCATCTATTAAAAAATATATATGATCAATATTTAGAGACCATCTATAACAAAATATATATTATTCAACACTTTCATGATAAAAAGTTAATAATAAATCTATTATTAAACTTGAAAGTGATGAATATCCATAACACAAAACACTGAAGACAGTGTATAAAATTTAATTTTAAGACTCTAGCTTTGTAAAAAGATAATAAAAAATATAATTAACTATAGTGACTTAAATAGTTACATATTCAATCTAAATAAGTCAACAAAATATAACAAATAAGTAAATACTGAAAATATACACTTATGTTATTAATTAATTTGATTTGCATTATACAATAAAGAAAAGGAAATAGAATAATTATTCTCAAATTCAATCACAATCAATTCATCGAAATCATAAATAACATAATATTTATAATGGCTTTTAAATACATAGCAAACTCGACACACTATAAAGCTCAAAAGAGAAAATAAATAAGTCAAATTTTAATATTCATCTTTCCCAATATTTTTTAAAGAATAAGAGACTCAACATATAACAACAAATAACAATAACATTACACTTTAATGTGTAACTTTTAAAGTTTGGCATAACTTTTTACGACTGCCTGCCAGTTGATGCATCTCTAGAGTCATTTTCTTCAGCTAGCAATGCCTCTAGGTCTAAAGCTTGAGTTGGAACATTATTAGTAGTACCTGTAAATTTTATGGATATTAACAGCAATATAAACTCCATTTGTAAATAAAAGAAACTCTTCAAACTTGATTTAAGTAAAAAGAATTTTAATACAATATTAAGCATATTGTGAAAGATAAATGAGAAAAAAAAAGATTCACAGGGCATCTAGGAAAGTAGCTTTAAGTAATTCCATGACTTCCCAGATCAAATAAGATATTATTGAACAAATAGCATTTGTTACCCACATATTAATCATCAAACATTATTCACTAATATCATTTTTTAACACTATTGAAAGAACTTATCAAATGCAGATACAACTAAACCTTGCACTGGGAGTAGGACATTTACTAAATGATTAATTGGATACTGATAGGAACCAACCTTTAAAAAAGACACTTTATTTACAAATATCCATGAACAGACCAATGATTACTAACTCTATTATGACATAATGGTAGTACCTATCAACTAACGGATTCCACAAACATATACGGATTTTGTGGGATCTACAATATAACTTAGACAGGAGTTAGATGTTTACAAATAGAACAAAATTTGTACATCTTTCACCAATTTTTCAATTATTTTAGGCACTTAATAGACTCAGATGGTCTTCAAACTTGGTAGGCCAATCAAAGGCAAAAAGTTACACAACTTCTGTTTTATGATGTATCTACTATAGTAGTATATAAATTAAATAAAAATAGATTTTTAGACCTAGTGAAAAATTTCAAACATTTTTATTCATAACTCCAAAATGGTTCCTAGCGAAAACTTTCACAATCAGGAATTTTT
>NW_027107649.1:447673-449848 GCF_000696795.3 Halyomorpha halys | reverse complement strand
TCTAAATAAAAAATCTTTCAAATGATCAAATAAAAGTTATAGAGCATGAAATTTTGTTTAACCAGCAAATAACTTACATTTCAAATCCAAATACTACACAACCCTTGCTGAGACTCTTTCACTCACTCACAAGCAGTGATTCACATTTTCTCATTCACTCGGACATCAGTACAAATTTTAACTTACTACCAGTTGAGGTATAAACTTGACAATTGGCAAACTTACAGCTTATGGCTAACAAACGATGAGGAAATTCTAAAAAGTATAATTATTGTTTTACCATAAAAAAATCAAAATGGTAGACCCAATTTTAAAATCTATGATTTATCTTAGAAGATGTATGACTAAATTTTAATACATATTGTAATACCTTAACAAACAGATTGTACCAACAGTTATGTTTTTCGCGAGATCTATAACTAAGGTCCTACAAATTTTTATTATATCTCCATCGGATATGCCTTAAATACAGCTAGAAATTCATGTCTAAACAAATTTTGTACATTTTTCACCAATTTTTCAATTATTTTGGACACTTAATAGATACTTACAGGATTTAAAGTAAGTAAAAATAGATCATAATTCTAAAGGATCAAAATGCCTAAGAGGAAAATATATACACAAAGGATATCCCATAAGTGTTTAAGAATGTTAAAGTAAACAATTTTGTTGTTTACTTTAACATTCTTAAACACTTATGGTTCATACAGATAATACACTTAAGCTCATACAGATAATGGTCCATTTCTCTACAGGAAAGTAGGAAATTGATATTTAGTTTTTTTAACAGTCACATTTTTTGTGGAATATGAAGCAACAACTTAAACTGTATAAGTTAGGTAATTCTAAGTTAAAGCATAGTAAAATCTACATTTTCTTTAAAAACATATTGACTTTATGTTTTCTTAAACCATTTGAGGCAGTTTTTTTTAAGACGATAATGGAAAAAAATATTTTCAATGAACTTGTTCACAAAATTTTTTTTTATCAAAAAGGATATATAAGTTGATACAGTTGTTATATATATTTTTAGGAAGAAAATTTAACCCTTTTAAAATCCTTTCTGTTTATTATATTGCATTTAATGTTCCGGGTTGGGTTTATACTCCTTTTCAAAGTTTGTTATCTTTTTTTTCAGAACACTATCATAATTTAAAAAACTTTGTTATCATCTAGCATAAGATTAAATCCTTAATAGTCCCCTAAGTAATTAGTCGAAAATTCATTTATGACTAATTAGTAAGTGAAACTGTATGAACAGCAATTGAAAAAAAACACTATAATTGATATCAATATTATCACTGAGGAAGCAGAAATTATTCAACAATAAATATCATGCAAAATTCAGAAAATGGTCAGGGCTTCAGTCAAGAAGCACAATAGTTTTCAACTAATTATTGATTGCCAACGTTTCGACCCACAATGTAAGTCATCAGGGCTATTGAAATTCACATACAGTCAATCATCTATGTTACATAAAATTTTGGTTTGAAAATTTATTTTTATTGAAAAAAAATAAATAACTGTTTTGATTTATGAACCTCATCTCACTGAAATTATGTTTTTACCAGTAAATTTTTAACTTGATTTTCTTATTTTAAGGAAGTAAAGATCATCACAGTGTCCACGGTGGTACAGAAATTTTTTTAAAAAAATCAAGCATAATTCAAGGACCTCAAGGCTGTGAACAATAAAGTTCGATATTTAACAGGATTAAATTTAAAACAAAATTAGAACCATAAAATGTTGAGGTCAGCTATCTTCGGATAAAAAATATAATTGGTGTTTGAGAATGACTTTGAATAATTATTAAGGTTGTTATTATCTGTTTAATAATGAAAATTTTTTACTGAAATTTCAACACTAAGAGCAGACTGCATTGTCAAAAATAAAAATGCCTAGAAAATACAGCACAGAAATAATAATTTCAAGTGAAAATAAATAAAATACACATATTAGATAAACCTTCATAATTATTTTATATATCATACAAATTATATATTTTATCTCCTTCAAATAAATTGTTGTATAAAATAAATTTAATATAGTCAAGAAAATATATTTTGAGAAAAGTCTTAGTAGTAGTTATTGTTTTTTAATCAGAATGCAAAAAAAAATGATAAATGCTACTATTACTCATAATCATAACAAAGGCACCCCATTATCATAGTCACA
>NW_027107649.1:435412-446372 GCF_000696795.3 Halyomorpha halys | reverse complement strand
GGCACACTATCAGGGTCAAGGAGGGAACTGGTGAATTTATTAAATTTACGAGTGTTAATTAATTGAAATTGAACAACGCTAAAGTGACTCGAATACAATGAAGGATCAGGAACAGTTGGAGCTAATACATTATTTCACCATTCCATAACATCACTAGAAGAAATAGATAGAACAAGCCATATAAGGTAAGACAGGTTTAAAGGGACTGTTTCATCAGTAATTAATTTTTAATTTTATTGGTCAGTCTGAAAGTGGGTATAGTCCCATGATTAAGACTGATGTAAACTATAATAGGGACCTTCTTTCTGTTTAATAAAGGTGGTACATTGTGATAATCTAAACAAAAAACACTTGGGAAAGAATGTTCAAATTTCAAACGGGATAGGATAGTACCATGAATCTTGAACTTTTAGAATGAACGCTAAAATGGTAAAAAAGTTGAAGTATAAGTCCTAAAATAAGAATAATCCCGATAAACATACTTGTGAAACGGGGGTATTAAAACAAAGACATTTTAATAAAATCTGAAGTTAATAAAATCAATACAAAATATTAGTTTAATATATGTAGCACATTGATCTCACAGGTTGGATTTTACTGAGGTTAAAGTATTGATTCGGGCCCTTCAAATTCGTATACACAAAAATTCTGAAATAACCCAACAATTATGAAGATAAAAAAAAATTGAGTTTTTTTTTTTTAATTTTTGCCTAGGAGATATAGAGCATTTATACAATTGATTGAATAATTCCTTATCTGTGATAGCAAAATATTTTGTTTCATAGTACTAAGTTTAGTTCCTTATGATACACCATTGTTTTATAGAAAAATATTGAGTGGTTTTTTAGCCTTCTGCATGAATCAAATATGTCTCTAAACTAAATATATATTAAGATTATTGCTCATCATTGATTGATTCGGTCAATTGTTGGATTTCATCAACGGAATAAGTGTTTAGTTTAGAAACTTATTCCTTATTTATTATTATGGAGCAGCACTAAACTATGGGGTAGCACTGATTGACTACATTAGAGTCTGCTCCCAGTGTTTAAATAATAATGAAATACTATTAAAAGAAAGATACTATAGTTGAAGATAACTTTATTCTAAACATTTCATTTATGTTATATATTTACTTACAGTAACTTACTAAGTAGGTAAAATCATTTAGTTTTAAAAATAATTAAATACCTGTATGAGCTATAAAAAGATCCTTTAGGAAGCTCAACTCCTTAGACAAAAGTTTAATCTTCTCTTCCAATTGATCGTTCTCCCTCTTCAACTGCTGTACTCTCTCGAGTGTCTCCTGAGTCCGCATCCTCGACTTCACCCTCGATCTCTTCACTGCCTAAATTTTATTAAAATTTAGAAATAAAAATATAGGCAAGATAGTTTTACTCATTTCATAATTAAATAATAACCGGAAATTAAAATTTTACAGTTTAAAATAAAACCTAGATAAGAACAATTTAGATTGAAAAATACAAGGTTGTTAAAAGTTTTTTTACATGAGTGTCATATTTAATAGAGTAAAAACAAAATTTATTAAAATGTATGCCTCATCCTTTCATTTTGTTCTATAAGTTATTTTGAGAATATTGTGATAAAAGTTTATTAATGTCTTTTACGTAAACAACCGTAATTAATATCTTTTAAGGAAATACTGAGATGGAAGACATCATTTTAGTTCAAGCAGTCACAACATGTTTTTCGATTATCATTAAAAAAACAACACTTAAAATGTTTATAACATTTCCTTAATGAAACTGAAGAATTATCGTTAAACCAGATTCAACTTAGCATTATTTCAACCGTAGTTCCTTATTTTGTTTGTTTAAATGGGTCTCTCAGTAGTCCAGAATATTTGTAAATCCAACAACTTGATCATCCTGTATTTGTCCAATTATCAAGTCCAGATTGGTTAAGATATTTTATTGATTAAGAGAAAAAAAATCATTTTCAAAAAACCTTCATTTTTTGGGCTAATATTTGGAGCGAGTGAACCATCTTAAAAACTTTCTTAATTTTTCAAACAGCTTATAATATACAAAATAAAAAAAAAAATTGATAAGCCATATCCAAATGAAGTAATGTTACAATTGATACTTTTTCAAGAATCACCCAAATAATGTTCTCAAACCTACAATATATTAATTGGTTTTCATAATGAGAAAAAAAATAATGAAACCCACTTCATAGAAAACAACAAAAATAATAATAAACCAAGTAACTCTCAGGAGGAGAATAATTTGATTGGATCTCCAGCTTTATTAAGTACAAAATTAGGATTAAAACAAACTGTACATTTTATATCATTAAAGGAAACTTCTATGATTTTATTCTGAACTTTTTAGAAATAAATTATTGAGTAAATACAGTCAGCTGTTGCTAATCTGAACTGATTAAAACCAAGAGGATTTGGGATAGCGCAAAATTCGGATTATCATACATGAAAATTTGTGATTACATTAGGAGTAAAACAATTTGCCTTGTTATTTAAATATAACAATAAAATTTTGCCTGACCCAATGATGAAATACTAATCCACTCTAAAATTCATTAATACAATTATTAGATCCCCTCCAACCTTCATGTTCTTAAATAATCACACTCCTCTAAATATTACTTCCTTCCAGTAACCTTGAGTAACACATTTTATACAATAAATAAAATGAGCTAGGAAACATTTTTGGCATTCCAGGATCACTGATCTATTTTCATTTCTAAGAGTTTCTATCAAACCACCCAATCTCCTTTCAAACTGAACATGAATAAAAATTACAGAAAAAACAAAACAAATTGATGTTAATGTTCGACTTTAATAACATATTTATATTTTATTCTAAACCCATTTCTATAATCATAATCGATATAACTCATATATTTAACATTACCAACATTTCTTTAGATAATTTGATAGAATCTTAGATAATTTATACCCTGCCAAACACACCTTAATATTAACGTAAATATAATCTTGATCACAAACTTAAGGCTAACGGATAATGTTCGCACTTAATTTTTAAAAAATTGTCCTAACAGAACTTAAAATATTAAAAACAATTAGACATAAGGTAATGCAAAACTTCAGTAAAGTAGATTTACAACCCAACGGAGATTTATAAATTTAGATATGATCAATAACAGTTGACAAACCCTAATTACATAAATCAGTAGAACATGTTTTCAATACATCTAGTGTATTATCTACACCTATACTATAAAAATAATCCCCAGAGAATGGTATTTTAGTAAAAATAATATCCTTGAGGAATCTCGATTGACAAAAAAAACATTTATTATTTCAGTTTCCATTTGCAAAGATTCATCATATGACCTGTCTAACAATAATAAAGAGTTTCAATTCATGGGAAAGCAGAATCAAAGGAGGTAAAATTTACAAAATAGAAAGTCTGACAACAGACAATAACTATTGATGAGCAGTAAACATAGACATCAGGGAATAGTCCCTGTAATTCTATGACAGTTGATAATACATTAAGAATCTAATGATAAGAATTACCTGGTTGTTCCTATCCCTCTTCCTCCGGTATTCCTCGTCTTCGCTGCTCTCTATGCTTTTCATTTTTTTCCGCCCCCTCCCTTGCTCTTTCTTGGGCGGCGCCATACCTGCATTCGCTTTCCAGATTCGTCCGTCAGTCTAAGAAAGATTTGTTGGTAAATAGTGAACAAAAAAATACCAAAAAGTATTTACAAGAATGATAACTGCGTGACAAGTGTAAACAAAGCAACAAACTTGGGGAATGACGTAATACTAATCAGTGTTGACATAATAACAATGCTGACATTTCGAAAAATTAATATCTTATATTAACATTGTTGCATAAGATTGTGTATCATTTTTATGACTGTCAAATATTGTTTTACAATAATTTTAAACATTAATTTTGATTATTTTTTAAATTTATTAATTACAAAATACTACCAAACGAGATATTTTTTCAGATCTTCTTCATCTTTTTTTTTTTGTGGTCTGCAAGGGTTTTGTTTACTAGGCCAGGATTTATTTTACTCGCTAGATTAATAATTTATAACATATAATTTAGAAAGGCATTCATTGAAGATAATTTTTTTCCTATTTTTTAATCTCTTGGATTATCATTATTAATTTCTATCATCAATTTTCTATGATTATCTGTGTCAGTACGAAGCGAACAAATAAAAGTTATATTTCTATTTTACCAACGGGCCGTGGTGATGTAATGATCAACAGGTTCCTCCATGCTCTCTTTGAGGTTCTACCAGGTTGTCTCGGCATGTGGTTTAGTATACCTGGGCCCCGTTTCATAATAAAGTACAAACTAATACTATTAGTCTTGTCGATTTATCTTAATACAATTACACTGACTTGTACAATAGTAACTTGTACTTTAGTACTTTTTAACTCCTGTAATATAACTAATAGTCTTCCCTATTATGAAGAAAAATAAGTATTAGTGTAATTAATACGTTGTTTCTATACTTGTATTTTGAACTAATACTATTAGCTTTCATTGTGAAACAGGGCCCTGGAGTTATTATTTCTTAGTTCCGTCTCCTAAAGGATTCTCCTCGATCAGATTGAATCCTCACCCGAGATTCCTTTTTTTTAAATTTACAACATTGGAAGGTTTCAATCCACGAGGTTAGGTACTGTTTCTCTCCGCTATTATCCACAAGTGGATAAGAGGCTTGTTTATTCCGCATATGCTGTTCTCCCTATTTACGCCACGTTCCCGTCGGTTGTCTGTAGGTTTATTCACTTTGGTTAGTTCCTTTCTGATTGGTGCTGTAGTCACTATGACACTCTTGATGCTAGTTCCATAATTATATTCGGACATATGTTTACTATCTATTCACACAAAAATTTCAAATGGACACGCAGTTTCGAAGCCATATCGTGTCTACAACCTTCCTAGATAGATTGGTGACTCAAATGTAAGTGCGTTAACATTAGTGACGAGGATGGGACGGCTGAGAAAGAAACCGAGTGATGGTGATGTGAAACCTGAGATTGAAGTATCCATTTCTACAGAGAAAAAAATCCCATATTTCTGGACATTAGATCGGGAATGATGGTTTCGTGGAAATGAAGCCACATTATCTCGGGCTGAAATAACTAGTAGATTACATAATTTGAGATTGTAATTCAACGCTTTCATAGTCGTTGACAAAGGAAACTACCAAGTAAAAGCAAAATGAAATAACAGATTTATAAACGCATAATAATAAAATCTGAAAATAAAGAGATTCAACTTTAGAACACTAGCTTAAGTGCGAACAAAATTTACGTGGTAGAACCTCATAGAGACATTTATCCTGTTACTCCAGGTAACAGCACAAGCAGACTAGTGAGGACAATCGACTAGCTGACTGAATAAGTTGCTCTAACCATCTATCTTTCTCCTGCTTGTGGAGTTTCTTCTTTTTTTTACCCACTTAGTATAAGTTATACCTATGTTGAGTTGTCGGTAAAAACTTAACATCCAAGACTTCGCTGGGACTCGCAATCAGCTTTTTTTTTAAAACTCCCTTTCTGGTTGATGTCATTTTCATGACTTATGTAATCTTCATTTTGTTGTCTAAACTCATTGCAAACTGATCAGATGTTTGCAATCTCCGTATCTTTGGGAACCTGGGTTGGCAAACTTTTTATACGCTTTTCCCACCGGCTTCGCACGACAGATTCTTGATTGGATTGTGACAAAGATGACATCTTCATTCGTACAAAGATAAAATGTTCTAGGGGCTGCAAGCTCGAATCCTATGATGAGCTGGACTACTCTCTGCTTGACTACGAAACCAGTAACAAAGGTATGGTCGTAGAATATTGTGTGATTCTTATGGAACATACATTGGCCTAACCACCACATCTTTTGGATAGCAATAGTCTCTATACACCAGTATTTTAAGAAGCTGCTATAAGCCTTTCGTACTGTAAAGGGATAGAACATTCCGCGTGGCAATTTGGAATTTATTTGAAATAAAAATATTCTCAATTGAATTAAAATTATTCATAAATATAAATTCATCTTCCAATATTTTTGGAATCAGAGTTAAGTTTTTCTTTTCAGTCTCCCTCTTGGGCTGACGTTGTCAGTAGATCAGCACATGGTTTCTCATTTCTTACTCTATTTAATATTTGTATTCCCTCACATTCTTGTTCCTTGGTTCATCTCTGGTCGTGAGTATTCTTCTATTCTCGTCACAAGGTTTGGGCATATATTTCTCCTATTTTTCCATAGAAAAAGGGTAATAAACTTTGCAGTTCAATGAATTTGGTCATTGAGTGAACCTAAATCTCAGGTAAAAGGATATACAAAACATCATGGATATCTCCAGATTCCAAATTGTAAATTTCTAATATCAAAATCGGACTTTCTGATATCGTCTCGTTATAAATCCCATTTCATTAGTACCAGGACCTTATGTGGAGCCAACATGGATACGGACTGCTTCTTGGAGATCTCAAAAATACGAGCTAGGATATCTAGTAGTCTATCAAGGTGGTTGCGTTAGATTAAATGGTTCTGACTCCAATTGAAGATATGAGGTACTCTTCACCAGAACACCTCGATAATGCATGTTCATACAGGTTAGGAGAAGAATGGACAGGATGAGTTTCAGACTGTTGTCTAGGTTCGGTGGTCAAACTGAAAATCGATTTTAGGTTTGTTTCCACGTCCAGAACGAGTTCTATATGTTTCTCTTTGGGTAGTTGGTTTGCCACGCTCTTCACTTGCGCCGGTTTTTTAAAAGATGGGTTGAGGTCCCATTTCTGTGGATTTTTCATTAAATAAAAATGCCGGCTTTAAACGATCTATTGATATGTTTGAAGTCCTGTTTTGTAGTTGCACTAGGAAGTATTTTTCGTAGAAATAGAGAATTTGTGCAGTTCGAAATATGGTGGCATTCAGGGTCACTTGAAGCAATCCTCTCTTACTAAGACCAAGTCATTCCGAATGCTACCATATTCCGGACAACACAAAGTGTTATTTCGTTCTCAATTGCAACGAAAAATACTTCCTGGTGCAACAACAAGACAGGATATCAAATATATCAATAGATGAAGGACTGCAGACTCGTTTGTCGTAGTGTAAACACCGATTAAAAAACTGCATTCCTCTTTCCTTGCAAAAGCGGCAATGGTTCACTGTTTACGGAGGAAGAGTAACTTTTAAGGTCTGCCAATCAAGACAGGGTCAACTTTTTCGATCGCACAGATATATTTAAAGTACTGGAAGATTTTAGTATACCAATGTGCCTGGTTAAGATGACCATGCATGATGTAATGAATGTCATTAGGATTTAAGGATAGTACACAAGAGAATGTGAAACCGCTTAGCATCAGTAATTGGATAATGGGTCGGTATGTCAGTTTTTCATATCAAGGCTAGAAAAGGCATCCAGCTTAAATTTTTATTTAGATGAAATTAACATTTTAGCTACAGTTATCGAGCTAACGAACTTCTTTTCTAGTCAAGTAAAAATTAATCATTCAATTTTTTTTAAGGCCAAAATAAAATTTTGTTTTAACTTTTCCTTTAATGTTGGTTTTTTTTTTGTATAAAAAATTATTTTAATTATAAAAAGCAATTAAACTATTCAACTTCTCCGTTTCATCAGCTGACACTTCTTCTGAACTTTCTGCTGCGTTATCATGACTATCAGCATCATTTTACACACCTCTTTTTATTGGAATTCTTCATTTTCTTTTTATATGAAGAACTTTCAAGCTTGATATTAGTGGATATGAAGTTAATGGAAGCTTTCTGAAGGTGACTCTCAAAAAATGGAAAATTTTCAAGTCCCATTTGAAAAAAATATTTTCTAAAGATCACTATCGGCCTCCGGAAAATATTGAGTTATTGAGATCCCAAATGGAAGGTTACAAAAATTATTTCAATTAATATCCTATTATGTTACAACAAACTGTTGTTTCACCACTTTAACTCTGACCCCTTTCTCGAAAGAGGGGTGGGAAGGAAAAATAACAGGTTTCTATGTTTTGAATTTCCATTATTGCGAATGTCCTTTTGTTAAAAAAAAAATTGCATTTTTACATTATTTTTTATTGTATTTGTTATCGAATGAATTTAATGTTGAATAATTTTCTGAAGTTCAATTGTTTATGGCTTCATTGTCCAAGCATTTTTTGGCCACAACGAAGGGTCCAACAATTTCATATGAAAATTGTATTGTTATATTTTACGTACAATTTTAGATTGATTGTGGTTTAAGCTAAGAGCAAATATAAAAACATTTAGGATATTTAATTTTTGGAGATGAGTTTCTACTTTCAAGAGCTTCTTCAGAAAGTTTTCCTGTATGAAGCGTAGTGAAATAATAATTAGCAAGATCAATTTCATCCCCTTTACTATTTACTGCTCATAAAAGGCTGATTTTTGAAATGCAAAATTAATTCAAATTACTTAACTTCACAGTTCTCGAGTTAATTTATTTATCAAAACCAAATCTATTTAACATAACTATCTTGTCACATTTATGTAGTGCAGCGGTCCTAAAATTTCCTGGGTGGGGGTCCCTTAAAAAATTGTTCGATAGCTCGCGGACTCCTTTAATGAAAGAAAAAAGTGTAGTGAATAAAACATTTTTTTTTTAAAGAAACATTTATGTATTCAGGAAATATTATATTATGTAATCGTTAAATTTTAATGGAATTGATGCATGTGCTTTGCCTCAACTAGTTCTATGGTTAGGCCACTGCAACTCGCATGTCATTTGTCATGTATAATCTATTTCAAAATTATGTCATGATAGTAAGTAGTATTGAGAAAACAGACTTACACTCAATTTTGATGTTGTTGGAGCAACGACGAATATTGCTTGTTTAAATAACCTCACTTCGATGGGATGGCCCCAAACTGTGAGAAATACGAAATAAATCGATAAAATGACTTTTGACCAGGTTTCCTAAAATAAATAAATAATAAAAAAAACTGTTTCCATTAAACCAGTAAACATTAGAACATGTAGGGAATATTGTTCACTGGGGCCTAGTGTATACAGATCGGCCTCAAAACCATCTTTGATTATTGTTATTTTGAAAAATTAATCATATTTGAACCAGACCAAAATTCGAACCCGAGAATGTAAATAGAAGTCACATCCAATATTTTCCCCTTGCCAGTTAATGTTTGATTCACTAAGCAATTTTTGGTTTGTGGATCAATCAATTAAATTCATTCAATGTACAATATCAATAACAGGTATGTATGCAGGCTCTATTCAAAAACTAATAATACCTTATTGATAATAATACATTCAATTATTGATTTAAAACTCTAAACGGTGCTTTCTAGCCAAAACTTTTTTATATCTAATATTAAAGAAATTCTGCATCGAATGGGTGCCTATCATTATAATTTCTACCCAGCTATGTGGTTTAAATTGGTGATGCAAAAAAATAAAGATTAATACCAACTTAAGGGGAATTCAGTAAAGTGACTTTAAAATGTTCGCCTTGTACGCAGCTATTCCAATTTAAAAATCTTTCGGATAAAATTCTTAGAGTATTAAGTTTAGTGTTAATAGCGTTTAACTTACATTTGGAATCAAAATACTATAGAACTTCTGATGGGACTTTTTCACTCACTCACGGACAGTGAGCTGTGAGCAAGGACTCACTCACGGGCACCTCTAAAGAAATTCAAAATGTCGGACCCAACTTCAAAATTTATGAGATTTATTTTTGAAAGTCTATTGTATCAATTTAAAGGTAATACTAAGTGCACCTCCACCTAATATACCTTGCATAGATTATTTTTAAGTCTAGACCAAATTTGGATTATTTTTCACCATTTTTTCTATTTTGTTACGGACTCCGATGGTTTTCACTAGAGGCCAATCGAAGTAAAAAAGATATTCACCTCGGGCAGAAATGACAATTACTAGGACAGATCCTGTCCTCCATAGTTTTTAAAATTAGAAGAAGATAGGTTTTAAGTATTTTTTTTTGTTAGTAATTTATTTATTGTTATTTACAACTGTATAAAATAATATACTAGTAAATTTGCTATTAAAAATAAAATAACGTGAAACAAACATCTGGAGAATCTACCCATTGATAGAGCTCCAATTCCGACTCTAGAAAAGATTATCTCGAGGCCATCTTCTTTTCAGACGCCTAAAGGGATTATTGGGTAATGAAGGAGAAGCCAGGTTAGCAGCAAGCGGGTTTGGGTGGTTGGGAAGTTTATCATGAAAGGATTGGTATGTGGTTCTGGCCAAATCGGCAACATATGGGACAATGAGGTCCTGATGGATGACTTGATTTGTGACTAAGTAAAGATCATTCAAGATTTTACGAAGGGTTTTGGACTGATAGGATTGGAAACGAAAGAAATTCGATCGTTCATTGAAGCCTCAAATCTTAACTCCGTATGTCTAGATAGGCCTTATTATAGTCACGTAGTTCAGTCTTTTGTAATGGATTGGAAGTTTAAACCGTTTGCCTTGTAAATGTTGTAATAGTCATTTTTAAGTCTAGAGGAAATTTTTATACTTATTTTAGCTTTTTATACATAACTAAGGTTCTTTCAGCTAATCATTAAAAAAACAACTGTAAAATGTCAGGTAGTTCTAACTTTTTTATATATTATAGAGACTAATACGACCAGTAAAAAAAAAGTTTTCAAATCTCAAACCCCTTTGGGAGCTTAGCTTCAGCTATAAAACAATGAAATTTTTGTTTTAAACAATTAATTTTCTTCGTTATTCTTCCCTTAGAACAGCTGTTTCCAAAATGTTTGGCCACAGCACCCTCCTAAAACTAAAAAAAAATTGCAGCACCTTTTGTCAAGCAAAAAAATAAAATGTGGCACCCCTTGAGTTAAAAATAAATAAATGTAGGAACAATTATCCTTAAAGCTGTTGAATATGCAGGAAAAGGATAAAAATAGTGCAAAGTAGATGCTGGAGTTAACTGTATATTTTCTAT
>NW_027107649.1:427839-434292 GCF_000696795.3 Halyomorpha halys | reverse complement strand
TGATAGTCATGATAACGCAGCAAAATGTTCTAAAGAAGCGTGAGCTGATGATAACGGAGAAGTTGAATACTTTTATTATTTTTTAATAAATTAATGATTACAATTTTGTTCTGTTTTTTGTTGATGGTCCAAATTCTATCATTCCTCTCCTCAATTAATTTTAAAAATAGAAAATAAATAAAAAAAACAATTATATCATTATTTAGGTTCCAATGAGAATGTATTTTTTTTTTATTCAGAGTAATCAAAAAGTGGCAATATTGCAAATCTTAGATTTTTGGCCAAGTCTTTCCCAATTGGGACCACAGTGCGATGGTGCTGCGATTGGCGGTAGCTCCTGATTCTGCGCGTAGGTAAAATCGATCGGGGCGGTGGGCAGGCAAACCACTGGCTACATCTTGCACCATTTCAATTTTTTTTTTCAACCGTTTTCAGTTCGAGCCTTTGAAGAATAATGACTCTTTTTATTACCCTTTAATAGCTTAGCATACTATTATTTTTGTGGTTGTTTCAACAAGACATTCGTCCGTCCATCTGAGATGTGCCAAGGGAGGCTGGACATGGACCGATAGAGAAGAACATTTCACACTTAATCATACTGTATAAAAATCTTCAAATTTAAAGGTAATGCATGTGTATTTTTAATTAGTATTGAACGATGTATAAAATAAGTCGTATAAAAAATTAAGAAAAAAAAATCGAGACAATAATTTTGCGATAAATGAAAGATCAAAATTCCTTTAAAATTACTGTACTCGATACGAGGAAGGAATTATTAAGTATTTATCAATTGTCGACTAAAATACTCTTCCATAATTTATATCAATGTACAAAAAATATTACCAGTTCATCATTAAACACTCACACAAAAATAAAATTAAATAATCATGATACATAATTATCAAAATTGTAATTTCTACACCATCTAACGTGACACTCAATTTATCAAACGTGAAACAAAATTATGAACAGCTAACAACTTTTGGAAATATTTTAAAATTAATCATCTCATATAGACATGTTCAAGTTTTATTGAAAATTTTTGATCTTTATGACAATCTGTTTGACAAGTGAAAATTGAAATTTTGAAATAAAATGAATTTTAAGCTGTGAGATTTTTATAAGTCAAAAAATTTTACTTTTGATAAGTGGATATATTAACTGTTGATAAAAAAATCTTCAAATATATTTTCATTTTAACATGACATGTGGACGGAAGAAACATTCAAAATCATTTACCTACAGCTGTATTTAATTATAGCTCATTTGACTCGTATTAACCATTTATATAAATTTTAATGAAATATGAACCAGCAAATTTGTTATAGACTTTTTATTATCCATTTTCAAATGCCTATTATGTAATTTTTATTATTTTTCAATCTTTATTATAAAAAAACAACTAAATGAACTATAATAGTTTATTATTTTAAACGCCAAAAATACAATATCCAATATTTAAAATTTATTGTCTTGTGTTAGTTCTTGTACAAAAATTTTCGAAATTATAATATAATCTTGCAAATGTTTGACACAATAAACTATTATAGTTCATTTAGTTAGTTTTTATAATGAACATTGAAAAATTATATATTTGTCAAATATATAATAAACATTTGAAAAGGACAATAAATGGAAAAGTCACTTATAATAAATATAGGAGATTTTTATAAGTTACAAGGTTTGGATTCCCACCCCTTTTTTTTTTTTTTTTTTTTTTTTTGTCTTATGTTAATTTGTAACCTTCATAAGATACGGGATACTAAAATTTAAGACACTTTCTGATGTATATCTCACAATTGTAACTCATTACAGTTGGTTCCGAACGGATTGTCTACTGTTAAGTTAAATTTATTGTTTTATTTTTAATATATTAATTTTAACCAATAAAATAATTTGTTATATATGAATATCTTCATTCTTGTCTTTAAATTTAAATTGCCTTATTAAATTGAAATCCATAAAAAAAATGTTTTACAATGTTAAACTTTTTTTTTTCAACATTGGATATAATCTTGTGATGAAAAGTTCATTTTTGAGTTTTTAATATTTCTTTACTTTGATGTAATTCAACCGATTTTGAAAGAAATACTATTACCTCGTGGTAAGTTCAAAAATTGTCTAAGAAAAAAAAAATTAAAAATTGTATTTTGCTGGTTTAGAAATAAAATGTTTTAGTCGTTCCTTTATAAAATGAGGAAAAGAACTCCAAATAATTGATTTTCAATTCGCCATTTAATATAATTTACATTACTTCAAAATTTAGAAATTCCTCATTAAGATTTTTTTTAACCTATTTAAGCATGAATTAATTCAATTAAATCTCGGTACGTTTTAGTTACTTCTAGTTTAGTCAACAATAATATGAAAATCAGGAATGACCATACAATAAACGACAACGTCACCAACTTCACCACTGTTCGCGATTGAATCTGCCACATCAAAAGTTTGCATCAAAGAGATTGATTCTAAAATTTTAGAGATTTCAACCTTAAAATTGTTTTATGTTTAGTTGTACACACATTATAATTATAACCTCTTCGAGAACTACTAATTTTACTTTCGATTTTTCTTCTCCAAAAGTGCTTATGTCTTTTTTATGCGACTCCAAATTAATAAGTATGTTAGTAACGGATACTTGAGTAAGTGGAACGGTTCAAAAATACATGTTCTTATATGTAACCTGTTACGTCATCAGACAGACTGACATGCCCATGAAATATAGTGAATATTTATAAACTATTCTTATAATGATTTTAATGAAATCGTCATATTTCAATTTAAAAACTTTAATTTTTTTTAAAAATGAACCTAAAGTAACATATATTAAATGACTATATGAAAATTAAAATCTAAATCTACCGGCTTTTCGAAAATTACATCACATTATCTTCCAACCCCTTAAATGAAAAGTTTAATTATTTGTAATTTTACCATATTTTAAATGTCAGTCCTCAGGTTATGAGACAAAATTAATGAAAAAAAAAACTTTAATGGTATTATTTTTATTCAAAATAAGTTTCCTTAGCTTCATTTCTCTCTTAGTATCTTGTTCACAATTGTTAAAAACTTTTTTTGCCATTATTCCGAGAAACCTCTTTTGACTGTGAATCAATAAAGTTGATGAATGTAAATTTTTCCTCATTTTTGGAATATTCCTTATGTTTTTTAATGCGTGAAGAAAAAAAAAACCCTAAATAAAAACGAGATTAAATTTTCATTCCTTGAGTTTATTGATTCAAAGACAAAGGTATCTTGGAACAGATAATATAACATGGGCGTTAGAAAAAATGTATTGAAGTCAACAGATGTTCTTTTGAATAAAAAATATACTGTGATAATTTTTCTTTTTTTTTTTTCATTTTCCCCACATCCATTACATATGACAAACATATAGATAAGGGAAGGCCAGTTTGTTTTCAAAAATTCATTTATTATACCTAGTTAAGAGATTATAGTGAAATCAATCTCAATTAGTTGTGAAAAACAAATAAAACCATCACATTACATTAAAATTATTATATTTCAATTGTACAAATGATTATAATTACTAAGGAAACCAAATTGGGCATTTTTTATGCCTTACACTATTACGAGGAGAGGATCTCAGAAATGGCGCCCAGATTTTTTTAAACCTTTTTTTACACGAATCTAGGACTTGATATATTGACCATATTAATGGCCAACGAGGCTTAGGAGCCCCAGAAAAAAAAATATATCTCTTTTCCTGATGAAGATAGTAAAATTAGTTGAGTACCAATGTCCCTGTTGCCAAAAGGAAAAAAAAAAATTTAAATATTAAAGTTTATCTCTTTACTGAAATATCAGTAAATGCCTTTAAAATAGTGATTTCATGGGAGGAACAAACGCCAGTTTTCAAAAATCGAGCTCAGATTCAAATTTCTCATTCCCTGTGGACAGTTTTTTCCTAATTTTTATAAAAACTATAGAAACGAAAATCTAAAATTTGGTCATCTCATTTGTAGGGTAGTTTCGAACTGAGTGTTTGTCCGAAAAAAATAATTATTTTAATCGCTACAGTTTAATTTTCCAAACGTATGCTTAGCTCCTAATATCGATTGGTTTATTTATAACTTAGAGACATAAATGTGCATTGTCGTAAAATCCCGTTCACACTTAAAGTCATTTATAGTCTTAATTGTCAGAGACTATTATATATATCCGAACATTACGTTTGCAACAAGAAATAAATCGAACTGAACCTTAAATCTAAATTAAATTCGTTTTGTTATTTCGTTCAAAATAAATCCTATAGAAATCATTTATGCCATTACCAACAAATAATTACCAACAAATAATTGAGGAATAAATATTCCTTTTCCTGTTGGGATTAATATAAATAAAATTTAGCTTAAAGCTTTTGATAAGTAAAGGGAGGAGAAAAACCTATTTACTTAAAATTTATTCTGTATTCAAAAAAAGATATATATAAAAGGCTAATTTTGATAAAATATAACTAGAAATATGGGCGAAGACGATTGATGATGAATAAATGGATGGAGGGGCAAAAAAACATCTTAATTTATAATTAATTAAATAAAAAATTGACTAATTATTTTGATTTCTGTCAATATTTTGAAAAATAAATATCACATTTTTTACGTAAGTGTGTACATCAGGAAGGTATATAACTTTTTAACAAACGATAAAAAGTTCATCAAACATCGAAGCATTTGTTGGCCCATCAATTTCATCATCAGTCGTCCTTGCCTTTCCTAAAATAGTGGCATATATGACAAAAAAAAAATTATTTCCTTTTGATGTATTCCATAGACTGGAGTTAATTTGTAAAAACTCTAATAGCTTTAGGGAAGGTTTTAGGATGACTTAATTAAAGAAATTAACTCCAGTCTACAGAACTGTCTTTGATATACGTGCAATTCTAAATAAAATCAAATTTAGTTTTTTTTTTTGTAAGATATGCCGCTGGTAATAACTCATATTTATTAATTAATCAAAATTAAAACATTTATATAATTCCTTGTTTGAACAGTTGATACATTTTAAGTAAAGAGGTACATTTTTTATCAACATTTATAAAGCAATATATATATTTAATATATAGATAGAGTAAAAACCAAAATGTATTTCAAAAATATTTTTTGGAATTCGCAAAAAATTTCGTTAATGAATTGTTCGAGTTATTTCTTGTTGAAAAGGGATGTTTTTTATTTATAATTATTTTTAAAAAATATATATATCTGTACCGCTACAACCCACGAATGGTCAGGGGTCAATTAATTTGAAAGGATGTACTGTTACTAGGCCAACGGTTGTGCAAGGAGGTGATTTGGTCAGAATCACGGTAAGGCCAGATTTTTAACCAATTAAGGGAACCCAATTTATGAGGCTGGGTGGACCCCAGGAGGGCTCCAGAACCCACAGGGTTAACTCACGGTTACGGTGTAACAGAATACAATTTTATGCTCTGCCGGATTCGAAACCGGTTCTACTAATACGGTTAAAAGCATCGTACCTTGCCACGGTGCCACCACGCTCCCTTTTGTTTATAATGGTCTGTGATAATTACGATTTTAAACAGCAACTTGAAGAGAGAAAGGGATTACATAGTGAATCAAATTTTCAGTTATAAAATCAAAATAAACCCAGTCGATTTTAAAGGTTAAATACCTTTAAAAATAATGGTTTATTTATTTTTTTAATCCATAGAGAGAAAAGGAATATTTATTTCAGAATTATTTGATGGAAATGTCATGAAAGTTGCTTTCGGATTTATTTAGAACGCAATAACAAATCTAATTTAAATTATATTTAAGGATTTATTCGAGGTATTACTTATTGTAAACGGAATGTTATATTTACAATTTTAAATGTTGGTTAACAATAATTTTCTTTTACTATTTGGATATCTTTAATGCCTTCCAACAATAAATACATTCCAGTTTTTTGACTCGAACAGGTGGCAGATAAACAAAACACATTCTGACCTGTGGGAATCTTACTTAAATTACTAAAATGTTTAGATCTGCACTGGCAAAATATAGCTTTTGAGCAACTATTTCAATTACAGTTTGTGGCTTACTTTCAAGTGCCACGTCCAATGACCTCAAATGAAAAATAACTGGAATAAAAAATGAGGTTCAAGTGAATTCAATATATTCCAAGCAAAGATGGGGGGAAAAAAATTGATAAATAATCGCAAAAGGTCGGGTATTTTTGATATGATGTTTGGGCCTGGATTGACTTTAAAAATCGGAGTACTTGTTTTCTTCTGATGATGGAAGTTATGGCAAAATATTTCTGCGATAATATGGGTTTTAAGATATTTATAGAATATGATCTTTGGATAGCCATAGAATTCAAGTATGTTGAAAACTTGCCTAATTTTATCTAGCTATGATCTTACGTTTAATGTTAAATGCATTAGAACGGTTTGTTCTGTTAAGTATAATTTTATATTAGATTCAGGAT
>NW_027107649.1:425542-427789 GCF_000696795.3 Halyomorpha halys | reverse complement strand
GTTGGCCCATCAATTTCATCATCAGTCGTCCTTGCCTTTCCTAAAATAGTGGCATATATGACAAAAAAAAAATTATTTCCTTTTGATGTATTCCATAGACTGGAGTTAATTTGTAAAAACTCTAATAGCTTTAGGGAAGGTTTTAGGATGACTTAATTAAAGAAATTAACTCCAGTCTACAGAACTGTCTTTGATATACGTGCAATTCTAAATAAAATCAAATTTAGTTTTTTTTTTTGTAAGATATGCCGCTGGTAATAACTCATATTTATTAATTAATCAAAATTAAAACATTTATATAATTCCTTGTTTGAACAGTTGATACATTTTAAGTAAAGAGGTACATTTTTTATCAACATTTATAAAGCAATATATATATTTAATATATAGATAGAGTAAAAACCAAAATGTATTTCAAAAATATTTTTTGGAATTCGCAAAAAATTTCGTTAATGAATTGTTCGAGTTATTTCTTGTTGAAAAGGGATGTTTTTTATTTATAATTATTTTTAAAAAATATATATATCTGTACCGCTACAACCCACGAATGGTCAGGGGTCAATTAATTTGAAAGGATGTACTGTTACTAGACCAACGGTTGTGCAAGGAGGTGATTTGGTCAGAATCACGCTAAGGCCAGATTTTTAACCAATTAAGGGAACCCAATTTATGAGGCTGGGTGAACCCCAGGAGGGCTCCAGAACCCACAGGGTTAACTCACGGTTACGGTGTAACAGAATACAATTTTATGTTCTGCCGGATTCGAAACCGGTTCTACTAATACGGTTAAAAGCATCGTACCTTGCCACGGTGCCACCACGCTCCCTTTTGTTTATAATGGTCTGTGATAATTACGATTTTAAACAGCAACTTGAAGAGAGAAAGGGATTACATAGTGAATCAAATTTTCAGTTATAAAATCAAAATAAACCCAGTCGATTTTAAAGGTTAAATACCTTTAAAAATAATGGTTTATTTATTTTTTTAATCCATAGAGAGAAAAGGAATATTTATTTCAGAATTATTTGATGGAAATGTCATGAAAGTTGCTTTCGGATTTATTTAGAACGCAATAACAAATCTAATTTAAATTATATTTAAGGATTTATTCGAGGTATTACTTATTGTAAACGGAATGTTATATTTACAATTTTAAATGTTGGTTAACAATAATTTTCTTTTACTATTTGGATATCTTTAATGCCTTCCAACAATAAATACATTCCAGTTTTTTGACTCGAACAGGTGGCAGATAAACAAAACACATTCTGACCTGTGGGAATCTTACTTAAATTACTAAAATGTTTAGATCTGCACTGGCAAAATATAGCTTTTGAGCAACTATTTCAATTACAGTTTGTGGCTTACTTTCAAGTGCCACGTCCAATGACCTCAAATGAAAAATAACTGGAATAAAAAATGAGGTTCAAGTGAATTCAATATATTCCAAGCAAAGATGGGGGGAAAAAAATTGATAAATAATCGCAAAAGGTCGGGTATTTTTGATATGATGTTTGGGCCTGGATTGACTTTAAAAATCGGAGTACTTGTTTTCTTCTGATGATGGAAGTTATGGCAAAATATTTCTGCGATAATATGGGTTTTAAGATATTTATAGAATATGATCTTTGGATAGCCATAGAATTCAAGTATGTTGAAAACTTGCCTAATTTTATCTAGCTATGATCTTACGTTTAATGTTAAATGCATTAGAACGGTTTGTTCTGTTAAGTATAATTTTATATTAGATTCAGGATGAAGAGACAGTAGGTCTCGGAATGAGAGGAGATAATTAATAACGGATATTAAAATTAGAAGTTATAAAAATGTGAATTTTCGTCCTCGGAAACGTTTCCGGTCGTTTATTTAATTCAAGAAAAACCCAAATATTTTCTGGTTCCTTTAAATTGATTTTTTTTTTTTATAATTTATTTATTGTTATTTAAAACTGTATAAAATATATATACAACAAGTGAATCTGCTGTAGGTGATATAATGACATGATACAAACATGAGGAGACATCTACCCTCTCTCGAGATCTCGACGCCATCTTATTTTCAGACGCCTAAGAGGATTATATTAGGTAATGAAGGAGAATTCAGGTTAGAAATAAGTGGGTTTGGGTGCTTGGGAAGTTTATCATAGAAGGATTGGTATCTGGTTCTAATCAAATTGACAACATATAGAACATTGAGGTCCTGATGGATGACTTGATTTTTGACAAAGTAAGCAACATTAAAGATTTT
>NW_027107649.1:424779-425492 GCF_000696795.3 Halyomorpha halys | reverse complement strand
AGTTATTTGGCTGAAATTGGCTAAAACATGGAAAATATTGACTCTATCACCACTATCACCTGTCCCGCATGGGTTCCAAATTAAGAAGTTACACTAAATCTATCAATTTAAAAAAAAAAAAAAAGATTCAGGATGAATAGACAGTAGGTCTCGGAATGTTTATGAGAGGAGATAATTAATAAAGGAAATTAAAATTAGAAGGAATAAAAATATGAATTTTCGTCCTCAGTAAATTTACTCTTCAGTTTCCGGTCGTTTATTTAATTCAAGAAAACCCCAAATACTTTTGGGTTCCTTTAAATTGATTTTATATATATAATTTATTTATTGTTATTTAAAACCGTATAAAATATATACACAACAAGTAAATTTGCTCTAGGTGATATAATCACATGATTCAAACATGAGGAGAATCTACCCTTTAATAGAACTCCAATAAATTTCTAGAGGAGAAGATCTCGAGCCCATCTTCTTTTCAAACGCCTAGGAGGATTAAGTAATGAAGGAGAATTCAGGTTAGAAAGAAGTGGGTTTGGGTGCTTGGGAACTTTGTCATGGAAGGTTTGGTATCTGGTTCTAACCAAATTGGCAACAGGTCCTGATGGATGACTTGATTTGTGACAAAGTAAGCAACATTAAAGATTTTACGAAGGATTGTAAGGATTGGATTCAAGAGGAATTCGATGGTTTAGTGGAGCCCCAAAGCCAATACG
>NW_027107649.1:423475-424729 GCF_000696795.3 Halyomorpha halys | reverse complement strand
GGCTGAAATTGGCTAAAACATGGAAAATATTGACTCTATCACCATCGGAGTGGTCTCATTTGATAAAGAAATATTTAAACTGTTACGAACTATACCTTATTCGGCTTATTTTGCAAATACCCCGTCTCTCATTTCGAATCCTACCCCGTCTTGGGAAGGTTGCACATTTGGGCTGACTCGTACTTTCAAGACAAAGTTATGATCAAAATTTCATTAGTTTATACATTTTTTTTTTCCTATGAGGCCCTGAATTTGCAGGCAGCTAAAAACCCCTCTAAGGGTTGCTTAGATAACATGTTTTTCTGTAAATAATTTACTATTAGTTAAGGTCGGCGAGAATTGAAGAATGAAAGGCTTAAGATGTATTTATATGGTGAAATAGGTGTGATGAAACACATCAAGCTTGAAAGACTTCGCTGAGTCCAGACATGCAGAGTCGTCTGGAGAAAACTTATTGGGAAGGCCTGCTGCATCAGTGTGGACCCAAAAGATATGCCATTTAATACAAAATAAACAGATGTGAAATAGGCACTACCATGAAATATGGAGCAAAAAGTCGATAGATAAGGTGGCTAAAATATTCAAATATAGTAGTGTGCCTACAAAATTTTCTGAACTAAGATAGAAATGAGGAGAGACTAAAAACTAAAAGAAAAATATTTCGAATTTGGTTTCATGGTTTTAATGAACCAAATTATTAAACTGATTAATTATGATATAATTATTTTGGTTTCTGATAAAAAAAAAAAAAATCAATCATATTCGAAATATTTTTCGTTTAATTTTTCATAGTTCCCCCATTTCCTCCTTAGTTCAGAACATTTTTTAATCACAATACTATATTGGAATATTTTAGCTATCCTATTGCGTATTTTAGATTTTTTGCTGCATAAAGTTTTTTTACCACATATTTCACTCAGCCTGAAGTCAGGTTATGATATAATACAAAAATGAAATATTTATAAGAAAAATATTTAATCTAAGCACCCATGCGGCAGGTACTTGCGAACTCAGGTACCAAGGCGGGCCCTTAATTCAACTGAGTTCAATACTAACGTATTTTTGATAACTAGAATACCCACTGAGTGCTTTTTTCAAATCATAATCCCGTGAAAAATTTGCTGTCCCACAATGAATCTTCCTGTCCCGCATTGGTTCTAAATTAAGAAGTTACACTCACAATCACATGATTGTCTATATTACTTAATATGCCAAAATGTAGATGTAATACCTCTAGTATAGTATTATTTGACT
>NW_027107649.1:421925-423425 GCF_000696795.3 Halyomorpha halys | reverse complement strand
TGGTATCTGGTTCTAATCAAATTGACAACATATAGAACATTGAGGTCCTGATGGATGACTTGATTTTTGACAAAGTAAGCAACATTAAAGATTTTAAGAAGGATTGTAAGGATTGGATTCAAGAGGAATTCGATGGTTTAGTGGAGCCCCAAAGCTCAACACCGTATGTCCAGATAGGCCTTATAATACGCATGTAGATCAGTCTTTTTGTAATGGATTGGAAGTTTTAGACCGTTTTTCTAGTATATGTGGGAATCGAGGAACACTTTAAATTGAATTTAATACATTTCTTTCAATGTTATTTCTTTATACTTCTGTGTGAAATTTTCGTACCCCCCTTTTTTCTCCTTCTTTGCTGTCGTCTTAACCGGCTTAAGGTATGAATTTCTGCAGCTGTGGCGAAGAACGATGCCATAGAAAACAGCGGCGAATAACAAGTGCTTCACATCGCCATTTGTAATAACTATGGCGTTTGATTTTCTTCAGGTCTTCCTTGGCTGATGTTATTCTTTCTTCTAATACAACGTCTTCACAAATAAAACACAGATCTCGTGTGCCCAATCAAAATCTACATCCATTTTTCAATAGAATGAATAACTTTTTTCTTTAACAAAGGTAATTCGTATTAAGAAAAAAATAATAATTTGTGTTTATTTATAATAATCTCTTTGAGTAAAATGTTTTACCACAGGTTGAAGTAGGATCTTAAATTTTAGGTTTCCCAGCTTTCAGGATTTTCAACGTATTGGAGAGAGTGACACCCCCTCCCTTTCTACAATCTTATAATAAAGTCTCTCATACAGTGTAAAATAATTTATTTATTAACTTTGCTATTTGGCTGCTATTTCTATCGAGTTATTTGGCTGAAATTGGCTAAAACATGGAAAATATTGACTCTATCACCACTATCACCTGTCCCGCATGGGTTCCAAATTAAGAAGTTACACTCACAATCACATGATTGTCTATATTACTTAATATGCCAAAATGTAGATGTAATACCTCTAGTATAGTATTATTTGACTTCCAACCACCCAAACTCACTTGTTTCTAACCTGGCTTCTCCTTCAATACCAGATACTCGACTATAATAAGGCCTATCCACCAGAACATCAATGTTCCATATGTTGCCGATTTGGCCAGAACCAGATACCAATCCTTCCATGTTAAACTTCCCAACCACCCAAACCCATTTTTTTCTAACCTAGCTTCTCCTTCAATACCTGATAATCTCTCTAGGCGTCTGAAAAGAAGATGGCCCCGAGATAATCTGTTCTAGTGACGGAATTAGAGCTCTATCAATGGGTAGATTCTCCACATGTTTGTATCATGTTATTCTATATTTAATAGCAAATTTACTTGTATATAATTTTATACTGTTGTAAATAACAATAAATAAAAAAAAGTGTTATTTGAACCGATTAATAATTGAATAAAGGATGGTAGCCATCTATAAAGTTTTTTCCTGTCTCCAGATAATAGGTATTGGTGGTATTTAAT
>NW_027107649.1:421550-421875 GCF_000696795.3 Halyomorpha halys | reverse complement strand
AGAAGTTACACTCACAATCACATGATTGTCTATATTACTTAATATGCCAAAATGTAGATGTAATACCTCTAGTATAGTATTATTTGACTTCCAACGACCCAAACTCACTTGTTTCTGACCTGGCTTCTCCTTCAATACCTGATACTCGACTATAATAAGGCCTATCCACCAGAGCATCAATGTTCCATATGTTGCCGATTTGGCCAGAACCAGATACCAATCCTTCCATTTTAAACTTCCCAACCACCCAAACCCATTTTTTTCTAACCTAGCTTCTCCTTCAATACCTGATAATCTCTCTAGGCGTCTGAAAAGAAGATGGCCC
>NW_027107649.1:420477-421154 GCF_000696795.3 Halyomorpha halys | reverse complement strand
ACCAAAGTACCGAGTTATAATATTTTTTTTTTATATTTCCTGAAAAAAAATGAGGTAATAAACCTCAAATTCTTGTTCAATACCTGCAAAAACATGGAAGTGCAAAATATCAAAACTCCTTCAAAATCTTTCAGACATATACACTACCACCAATGGCTGAACTATATGATTTCTCCGGTATTTTGTTAAATTTGACTATTGTGGGAGTGGAAACAACTTCACAGATGTAAACTTTTTTTTTGTCTAATTCTTAATATGTTCAAATAACAACAGGCTAGAGTTATTAAATTTCAACGTTGGTATGTTAAATAATTTAGTTTATTATCTGAACATAAATGTAAAAAATTTAAAGTCCATAAGCAAATATAAATTGATTTGATTTTTTTTTCCTCCCTTTTTTTTATCACCATATTTTTTTCTTTCTTTTACGTAGTAATCAAATTTGTGTTGTTTATTAAAAATATATAAGTTTGTTTATTTGATAGTTAACTGAAAAGTCGAAATAAATTCGGTTATTAATACTGCGAGAAAGGGTTGCGATAAAAATAATAAAATTACAGACAGAAACTCGACTCAGCTGGGGTGTTGATCTGTAACTGTTATGATGGATTTACAAGTTTGCCTCTTGCAGCAAATCCGCAAAGGAAGCAACAAATGTCGGTATACACACGCTTGTT
>NW_027107649.1:418489-420427 GCF_000696795.3 Halyomorpha halys | reverse complement strand
TTCTCTGTAATTGTTTTGTATCAAGCATATACTCTTAAATCATTGGAGTTCAGTCCTAGAGACCACTCACTTAAATATTTTGGTGATCTAAAACTCTGTCATTCATATTTTTAGGGTGTTCGTCGCGAAATAAAACATTGCCTAGTTTGTTTCCCATCTTAAAAAAAAATCTGAACAAAATAATTTTCTTAATAATAACTTGAAAATCATCCATTATCCGAATACCTTCATTTATAGTCGAAATTATGAGACGAGCTCCAGCATAAGAAAAAAGAAGTCTGAACAGAAAAATCTATGGGAGTTATTCTTTTCTAATTAAATGTACTAATGAATAATGTCTAATTAACATATTCGAATAATCTGCGGTTTTCAAGTTATGGACAAAAAACAAAAATAAAACTGTTTTTGTTTAGAACGAAAGGTGGCGAAGTTGATATTCGTGAGCAGCACACTAAAAAAAAAAATAGTAAATATTCAAAACTTCACCAAAGTACCGAGTTATAATATTTTTTTTTTATATTTCCTGAAAAAAAATGAGGTAATAAACCTCAAATTCTTGTTCAATACCTGCAAAAACATATTGTGTTGATCTGTAACTGTTATGATGGATTTACAAGTTTGCCTCTTGCAGCAAATCCGCAAAGGAAGCAACAAATGTCGGTATACACACGCTTGTTTTGTTCTTTTAACTTTTCCCGTTTATTACATTCGATTACTCTATTTTCATTATAAAAAGTAACAATAAAGATGGGTAAAAAGAATGAAAACACAAATATCAATTTGGTGGTAAATGATGAAAATTCACAGAAATGGTACTAAATCACCGATAAATCCAAATTTCATTCTAGATTTTTTATTAAATACATTTTAATTTAATAACTCAAACATAAAATGTCTTTACAAACATATATTTTTGCTGTGTTAAAAAAAAATAAACTGTTAAAGTTAATTGATAAGATTTACAAGGAAGTATTTATACCGAATCTATAAAATTTTAAATATACAATATGTACACAATCTTAAAATGATGTTAATTATTGAATCTGAAGATTGTGGAAATTTTTAATTAATTAAAAAATCGAGAGTACAAATATTTATCTGTTAGTAGTTCCAAAACAAGACTAACTGATCACTAACGTGTGAATGCAACACGAGCATTTGTACCCAAAAACCGACACTCAATGGGTCGGGCACAAACTTAAGCCAAATTATAATAGCCAATCAAAATCACCCATCTACTCGTTTGCGCCCGCGTGAATTTGCCTTAGTTTGGCAATGTGCAGGGGCACCTTTAGATTTCTTGATACTTCAAGGACAGTGTTTCATAATTAACAACAAAGTAATAGTAATAGTAACGACATATGTAATAACTTGTACTGGATATTTTTATTTAGAAACTAAAACTATTAAGACCCTGGAAATGAAGAAATGTGGGCCTGCGAAAATATTATGTATGTATGTCTTTGCCATACCATCGTCATGGCTTATTGTAACGGATTCTGGGAGCTGTAGTAGTTACAGCATAGACCGGGGTATCATTACTATACTTCCTTCCTTGAAGACGGAATCCAGGATGATTCTTGTCGGGTATGTTGGTTTTGCAGCTATCGTTGTCGCTATTTTCTATGGTTGTAGCAATTTTCCTTCCCCCATATACTGTTCCTATCTAAGTCGGAATAAGGTAGTGTGTTTGGGAGAAAATATTGGAGTTCTGATGTGTTCTTCACATTGGTTCACGAACTGTTGATTTAGAATTATTTCGGGTAGTGCTGGTATGTTAGTCCCAGAAACGTAATGTATGGAGAACATCAGCAGCGTCTGTTTGTGAGGTGCCGTGAGGTGTGAGTTGTCTGGATGACTTCGGTGTTCCGCTGAAGGTATAGTCGAAGTTGGTTTGTTTCGAAGCATGTCCTGTATCAGTTGTCGACATGTAAGGCC
>NW_027107649.1:409812-418439 GCF_000696795.3 Halyomorpha halys | reverse complement strand
GAGTTGTCTGGATGACTTCGGTGTTCCGCTGAAGGTATAGTCGAAGTTGGTTTGTTTCGAAGCATGTCCTGTATCAGTTGTCGACATGTAAGGCCAGTTGGCGGAATACTTATCTGAACTGAAGCATCGCTGTGGCTGTTGGATGCTTGAGTGAGCGGGCAGTCAGCGGAATGCTTGTGTGATTTGAAGCATTATTGCTTCTGTTGTGACCTGTGTATAGCAAACTGGTGGAATATCTCAATGATGGGCTCTTGAAGCTCACACCAGTTTTAGAGATCCGCATTAAATATTATTTTGCCTTCGTCAGCTAGGATTGAGGTCCAGTGAAGAGATTCATGGATGTTTATATCTATATCTCAGGTGACTTCATCGTGGGTATTGTTTCTTCCACGTTCGTCCAAGTCCGAGGGAGTTCTGCGCCGTCCTGTGCGGACTGGTATATGGGGCAATGGAGGTTCCTGTCTCCATGAGAATAGGATGTTCTGTGGTTTTGTTCTTGACGACTAAGACGGTGGTAGTGGTAGAGTGAATATTTAGTGGATCAGTTTTGCGTCTTACCCTTGAATTGAGCTCGTCTCGGTTGATGTTTAGCCCTCTGCAATATGAAGTGTGCCTTTTATTTTTTAAGTAGAAGGCTATGCAAATGGCTTATCTTTAATTTAGTTTGTCCATCTAGTAGTTACAGTAAAGACCGAGAGATAGTGGTCTTGCTAAAATATAATTCATTTTCTAATCTTATCCAACGTACCTAACTAAAACATTTCAAACAGGATAGGGTACTAATTATACGGATTCTGCTAGTAAATCTGACAAACTTTAAAGAAAGTTTTATGCTCTTTGAATTTTTATATAGTGAGTATCGCCCAGAAATGTATAAATTATGAGTTATCCGAAGAGAACACTATATTTTGCCAAGTACACAATTTTTTTCAATCTTAAACTTGCTGTAGCTCTTTACCTATTTTTCGTAAATTCAGTACTATGAATAAAATTGATTTTATTTGGCAATTATTGCGTAATATCTCGGAGCATGACAGGAAATTTGGTTTAAATACTCCTAATTAAGTTTAAGCATCCCAAAAAATATATAGAAACACAAAAAATCCTATTACTTGAATTTTTTCCACATGAAATTTCCATTTGACCGGACCAATTTGTGTGCACTACAAGGGAAGACATCGTTGAATGACACGTCAAATTTTGCAATTAAAATTACTTATAAAAACAATTAACATGAAAACTACGGCTTTCATGGATTCAGATGAGCGCTATATAGAAATTAAAACGATTTCTACCAGTAAGTCCTTTCGTTAATTGAGTCGCCTGCTCCAAGTCTATAAGGTCGGACTAGCTGAACAGGAAGTGAATTGACAGGAGGACCAGACATGGTGGAACCTACTAACCACATTCGATCGGGAAGTTCTAGGTGTGTCCGCCTCAGATCCTCGCACGATGGTAACTGTCTGCAGGGTCTCAGGTAACCACAAGCCTACAGTCTTGTAAGAGGATTAACACCGCATATAAGTATTTGTCCTTGGTATACAGTATACTGTGGGTATCGTTTCCAAACTTTGTGGGGGGAGGGAGTGAGGGAGAGGGTAGAAATTCGTCTGAAGGATATTCGCCCTAGGATACGCATACAAGAAATGTAAGACTCAAAGGAGATATCAGAAATAACAGAATATTTTAAAATTCCGAAATAGCAGTAAAGAATTCCGATTCACTTGTGGATTGTGCTAGATCAACAGTCTCCTTCGAAGTTAACTCATTTCGAATTAATTGTACAGTTAAATTTCTCTGTAGTAAACCTAGTTGTGGTGATAAAACCGAAACTAGCTTTAGGTGCATTAGAGAATCTCTTTTGTAGTTTTTTGTTGGAGTTTTCACCAATTTATGGACTAGCTTTAAAAAAATCATGACCTCATCTATAACATTATACATGTAAGCATTTATATAAGATAAGTAAGCCTTTACTTACCTCATGTTTTTTCACCTCTAGGTTTTTATCATATTGTACTATTAAAAATACTTCAGGGATGTCAACAAAGTTTCTGAATCTTTAAAACATTCGTTTCATAAATGTTAAGCCTTACCTAAGTGTGAAACAACTATGGTGCCAGTGTGGCCTGTGGTCTAAAACTTAGAGATTACATTATGACAAACCTCAATTTAGTTTAAAATGTATTTTTTAAACTTCATTCTAGATGACGCAGTTCTATGGGTTCACTTTCCCACCGCTCTCAGCAGCCATTAATGTGGCACTAGCCACTGTAAGGTCCGCAATACCGGACGCAGGACAATGTGCCGAGTTGTTCCGCAAATTTCGAGGACAAGAGGAAGCTCCATTAAAACCAAGAGATACTGAAATGGACGACTATGGAACTGAAGGTATAGATTCATAGTTAAGTAATTTAAGTTTGTTCAATATTATGTCATTACAATTTATACTATTATAGGTCAGAGATCACGGGAAGATTCGTGGGGAGAGCTCGGGATTGAAGGTTCAAAACACAAAATCAATGAATGGCAGGCAGCTTGGAACGTTACAAATGCCATTCAAGTGAGTGATATGTACATAAATTACAAATAAACAAAAATATATTTTCAGATTTTTCTGCATACCTTGATTCGTTTCAGGGCATGTTTATCGTATCTCTTCCATTTGCTGTACTACGTGGTGGTTATTGGGCCATCGCCGCTATGATTGGTATCGCTCACATTTGCTGCTATACAGGTATAATTTATTGATTTAATAATTATTTTAATGACTCAAAACAAAAAATTAATAAACTCTAATTAAATTGTGCAAGCTGTAGCCAAATCGACTCTCAAATCAATATTTAACTGTTAACTATTATAAGATTAAGATATCTAACTTCACTAATAATAATTTATTGGTTTAAGTTTTAAGATATAGCTTAGTAAGAGAAAACTTTCATTTTGAAGCTACGTAATTGATAGATGAAATAAGTCAGATTTAGAATAGGACTCGAATGTTTTACCTTAGCATTCTAAAAATGTTTATATTACTTTTATATTCTAAAACAAGTATATACAAGTTGTTTCATGTTGGCTTAGGTTTTTAGTAAATGTTTTTAATTACAGCGCCTCTTGTGCAACGAATCGTATAATACATCAAATAATCCAAAATTAAAATTTTTATTTCAAAACCATAAACATTGATATCAAATACAAGAGTAGAAAAATGGTCCAAGAGGCATCAAGGGAGTAAGAAAAATGTTTAGATTTTTAGGTTAAGTTCGAAAGGAAACTATCATGATATAGAAAAGAGGGAGAAATTTAATGACTGGGATATAAAGGTGGTCAACTACTTTGCAGTAATAATTGTATAAAACGATCAAATGAATATCATGAATATCATGAATATTAAAATCTGTATTGCGCTTGATTTGGATGAGGTTTATGAGATATTTGGGTTGAGAATTTTCCCTAGTTTTTTGTTGAAACACCGTAGAGTCCGTGGAGCTTGTTGGTTTAAGGTAGGGGAGGAAAGAAATGCACCATAAAGGTTTTCTGGGGCTTTAGTGAAACTCTGAGTTCAATTTGAGCAGACAATTATTAGTTCGGGAGTGTAAAATGAGGGCTGCAAACAGTCCTCTACCTTCAGGTGGTGCGACCCGTGCAACGTAATAATTGGTGGCTAAAATAAGCAGTCCCTACCTGAATGGGTGAGGCACAATCTCCCACTAAGCCAAGAACTGACACAAACCTAATCCAACTGGTGGAGCTGAAGTATACCATTAGGAGCCGGGTCGGATTAGGGAGTATGTGGTCCTAATTCAGGCTACAACTCCAACGACAATGGCAGTAGGGGAATTATCTGCGGGTAAAACATGAAGATATCTAGTATGAATTTCATACATTGAAGAATCCTTTTTGAAAAATAGGTCTCCCCGACTGGAAAGCAAATAAACTAGGTGATGATCAATGTTAAACCAGAACCAAATTTCTCATAACTTTATAACAGCAGATTTTTTCAGTGATCACGAAATCTTTAGGATGAATTGTATACCACCAAGTAAGGCGGTATCAATCATAACTTTGATCTCTCCCAAAATATATATATATATATATTCTATGAAAATCGAAGAAAATTAAGTTCCTGTCTTCCAAATTAAGTCCATCATTAGCCGGGTTTCATTGATACTTGTTTGTCTGATCTTGTTGCATTCTTTGGACCTGTCTAGTTCACCATAACTAACACACATTGATAATGGTTACAGCAGCGGTTTGTATGGTCCTGGATAGAATTTGTCCACGGATATTCTGATGCATAACATTGTAAATTTCTCTGATACCTAGCGATTGGTCAAGATTAACAAAGTATAAGAACTAAACTATTTTATTCGTTACCCCTGGCTGATCTCTTGAAAGAAAAGAATTTAAAGGGTTACCAGTAATTTGATAGGCCTTATATTATATTAATAATGGGTTCTACCTGAAAATGCAAAATTATATTTTAGTTTTTAAATTTGTTAACTTATAGAAATTGATTTTCTGGTGTATATGATTCGTAAAAAATAGTTGGAGTCTTATTATACCTATGCAATAATGACGTAAATGATTTTAGAATTTACATAGTTACAATTTTACCAATGCCATTATTTCAAAGTTTTTATTATTTTTTTATTCACAGGAAAAATCCTTGTAGAATGCCTCTACGAAGTGGACTCTTCTGGCGTCCGAGTTCGAACCAGAGATTCTTATGTATCTGTCGCAAAAGATTGTTTTGGCGCACGCTATGGTCCTATTCTCGTCAACTCTGCCCAACTGATAGAGCTCCTAATGACTTGTATACTTTACGTAGTTGTATGTGGAGACCTCATGGTAGGAACATTTCCTGACTTCATTGATACCAGAAGCTGGATGTTACTCACTGGCATCTTCCTTATACCTTTATCGTTCTTAAAATCTCTCCATCATGTCAGTACCTTAAGTTTCTGGTGTACTATGTCCCATTTAGTAATCAATGCTGTCATTTTCGCATTTTGTCTTCTGTATCTTCCTGATTGGGGTTGGTCGAAAGTTAAGATATCTTTAGACTTTGAGAACTTTCCAATAAGCCTGGGAGTCATAGTATTTTCCTATACATCACAAATATTTCTGCCTACCCTTGAAGGTAACCTCATAGATAGATCCAAGTTTAATTGGATGTTGGACATGTCTCATATAGCAGCTGCAATATTTAAGTCACTTTTTGGGTATGTGTGTTTTCTTACGTTCCAAAATGATACTCAACAAGTTATAACTAACAACCTTCACCCTCAAGGTTTCAAAGGTCTTGTAAATGTTTTTCTTGTCCTAAAAGCACTTTTGTCTTATCCTCTGCCATATTATGCGGCTTGTGAACTATTAGAAAAATGGTTTTTCCATCCTCCTGAAACTGTATTTCCAACCATATGGCATCTTGATGGGAATCTAAAAGTTTGGGGTTTAGCCTTTAGGCTTGTAGTGGTGATGCTGACTGTTTTGATGGCTGTCACCATTCCCCATTTTGCCATCCTGATGGGCTTTATTGGATCATTTACTGGGACAATGCTTAGTTTTGTTTGGCCCTGCTATTTCTACCTCAAACTAAAAGGGGGAACTCTTGAAGTAACCACTGTGGCCTATAACTGTTTTATAATATTTTTAGGCTTCCTTTTTGCAACAATAGGAATATATGATAGTGGTTCAGCATTGATCAAAGCATTTCAAATTGGATTGTCTTTTTAAAGTGGCTGAATATTTCTTAATGGTATATTTGAATGGCACTCTACTACTAAACAGGCATTTGAATTCTAGATTATTCATCTAGTTTAGAAAATTTCCACATATTTGAGCAATATTTTGAAATGATGATGCTGAATTTCTCCATTCCATCATATTACTAAAGCATTACATAAACTCAATTGGGCTCCATTCGTAATTTACTCGATAGGTTAAATGCCAGTAACATATTCACCTGCATTAAAACAATATAAGTGCATCAAAACATTTATAGAGTTTGTGGGAATTGGCTAAACTTGACTAATGGTAAATAAAAACAAATTATACACTCTCAAACATAATTCATAATAAATATGCATTTGCAAGGTATAGCTACATATTTAAGTATGGAAAATACATTAGAAAATGATCAATTATTTATTGCACGAAATTGTGCCTTCAAACAATTGAAAGTCTTCCATTTAATCAAATGCTAATCCCTAAATTGAAACTGAGTCTTCCACAATGAAATCAATGTCTTCCAAAAACTAATTTTAAGGGTATATTAACAATAATTTATAATTAAAGAAAATATTAGTCAATAAGATATAAAAAAAAAAAGTCCTAAATAAGAAATGGCTAAAATTTATAAAAATAGCTCCTAACAAATTTTTTTTTGTGTGAAAGTAACATGTTCTTATGAAATGCTTAGAATCTTACTTATCAAATATAAACATGTATCTTTAAATATATTTCATAACAATACATTTATAAGTATATATTTGTATATGACAATATAAAGTGAAAGTTTTTCACAGGTAATTAATTCTTTTTAAAATGATTGTAATGTTATAGTTAAAGTTTTAAAAATTAATAAATTAAATATATAAACAAGAACAAACACACTGGAACAAGATGGTCTATGAATTCAGTCATTTTATTCTTTTATAATTACCTACTAGAAACTATTAAAATAAGAAAAATTTAATTTATGTAATAACAGAAATGTGTTATAAAAAACAGTAATAATAACTATTTGAGTCTGTAAACAATACAAATCACCATATTTTCACTATGTAATATTTAATTACAAATATATTTTTTTCATCACCTTCATTACTTTAAAATACAGCTTTCATAGGTTGAACTAGTGTAATTTTTACAAGTTTATTATTCCATGAAAATCATTGAATTATTAAAGTTAATAGTTTTATCAATATTTTATTCTAGTCCCTCAAAGATTATTTTTCTTTTATAAAATCATGAATATGAGTTTTTAGTGCTATTACCATTTTAATCATTAGGTAAGTATCAAAGAATTGTTTGGATTGTACTTTAGACTTTCTAAATCAATGAAATATATCATCGCACTACTCTGTTATTGTAGGTTGATTTTCATACTTGGTTTGTACAAGTGTTCAAAGGCTTATGTGATAACTTAATCTGATTCTACTATGATGCCTTAATTTGATAACTGTTTAATCATCATAATACTATTATAATATATGAATGGAATGTACTTGCTTTTAAATTTATTATTAAGAATAAATTAATATTTCCTGGGAAGTAGAAACATTGGTGGAGATTTAACAAGGATTTCTGATCCAAAGATCCTATAATGTCTGCACAGGAATATAATTTTTATAAAATAATCAAATTGTGGTTTATTAAATAGTACTCTGGTGTAACTGTTTTAAATATCTTCCAATGCAGATATTATATCTATGGCTAATTAAGTCTTTCATGTTCAACTACCCACAATTAGTGGAATGTTTCTTACCCCTATCAAATTAATTTACAGGTGATTTTAGTCCTATTGGAAATATTTATATTATTTTAAAATAGTTTTATTTCCAGTTGGTTTTATTTTAAATATGTATTAGGATACATTAATAAAAAATCGTTTCAATAAATTTATTTCATTCAATTGCTTGGTTAATCATTAATTCATCTGCCTAAGTTTTAGCCATATCTACTATGTTAAGTAAAAATGCTGTGGTACAAATATCACTATATAAACGTAATAGAATAAATTTATTATATGGATCTATATATTTTCCATTTATGTTATACAAATTTCAACTCGTAGATAATAGATTATTGGTATTTTAATAAACAAACTCACATTAGTAATGTACATAAACATTGCAAAATTTTAATTTCCATAAATGAGTGTTAATAAATGTCTATGTTTTTTATTCAGTATAATATTGTAATTCTACTGTTCAAGTTGACTTGATTTTAACATAATTTTTCTTATTTGAGTAATGGTTGGAAATTAATTGTTTACAAGCATACAAATGAAAAGCTTGACTAAATCATACTAGCATATTTTTGTCTCCTTAACCTTCCATAGTCAATTAATGTTAACAAATCATATTTTCATAATATACTTCATTTATATCTCAAGGATGACACAATATTCCATACAGAACTTGAGTATTTTCACTCTCTTAAACCTGGCTTTTAATATTAATTTTAACTACAATAATATAACCCCCCACATAGCTACTCCATTTGTTCAACATCTGATAATCCCCAAAGAGGATAACACTTTTTGTCATAGTTTTTGTTAAGCCCATAACCAGGTTCTTTTATAATGCCAATTTCCTTATTCAGTATAAACTGACAACCAACCACCGTGGTAATATCTTATCCCTAGTTTCCACTTCCAATACATATGCTATCCTCTCGCCCAAAAATCCTACTTATTGGGCTACATCCCTAAAAAAACGGCCGGATATCCTTGACATATTTATCACCTCCCAGATCTCCTCCTCTCAAACCATTGTTGAATCCCTGGATGACCTTTCATCAGATCATAGTCCAGTTCTCCTTTTTTTAAATTCAAGCTTCGTGCCTAAGCCCTCCACTCCTTCATTGA
Organism: Halyomorpha halys; assembly: GCF_000696795.3. Classification (NCBI taxonomy): domain Eukaryota; kingdom Metazoa; phylum Arthropoda; class Insecta; order Hemiptera; family Pentatomidae; genus Halyomorpha; species Halyomorpha halys. The sequence goes on along the minus strand of NW_027107649.1, from coordinate 409,846 downwards.
TTACAGGAAGAGTTGACTGGGACGGATTTGGATA
>NW_027107649.1:403101-407959 GCF_000696795.3 Halyomorpha halys | reverse complement strand
TTGACAAAAATTAATAAATAAAATTAAAAAAAAAAAAATAGTATAAACTGTCTTAAATATTGAATATCATTTAACTATACTATTTCTTTTCAAAAATAAAAAGAGAAAAATCTAGATTAAATCTAAATCCAAAATTAAATATCCTCATCAACATGAATAGTAGAAATAAGATATTTATTTTTTATAAGATTTTAAACATTAAATTATTAATAAAATTAAAATTTGTTGTCAACTATATAATTATACAAGAATAGTTTATAAGCAACAGCAGTATGTCATTATTCTATAGCAATAATATTAGTAAGTATTCTTAAATAAAATCCCATCTTGACATAAGAATACAAAGTAGTTCATTTTGATTGATGCCTTTAGGTATATTATTTTTTGTATTATAATTTAATTGTTGATAAATGAAGTATTATTAAAATTGTTTTCCAAGTAGCTAATTTTATAATCTTATTATCATCAGTTTAATTGAATTACATAAAAAGTTAATATTAAAAAAAAATTGATTTCAAAAATATTTTATTCATTAGAATAATTTTATGAGCTTAACAGTATATGAATAATTTTTGTAATTTTATACCAAGTTCTCATACAAGCAGTTTGAAAACCCTTACTCTGTCAGATCATTATAGAAAAGTTTATTTGATCAGTATGTCATTAAGCATTATTATTTGTGTACAATAATTTCACATCATCAATTCTAATTTACACTAAATTTTCAATTTTATTTTGATTAACCAATTATAATTGTATTTCTTGTGGAGTAAACAAGCATATTTTAGTAATCAAATCATGGATTCAAGAAACAATACATGTAAAATATTTTTCCCCCCTTAAAACAATGACTACCTTATCAGGAAAATAAATTTTCAGTTGAAAATTTAAAAATCAAATTTAATTTAAAGTTCCAACACTTATCTATTAATGACAATTAAATTAGCTAATTGAGCAGTTTTAATGCTCATGTGACAGCAATAATGTTTCATTATTTACATATTTTATTTACATGTATCAATTGAATATAAAATAATGCTATGATAAAAAAATGCAAATATATGTAAAATTATAACTAAATTTCAAAATAGTATATGTACAATTGTTAAGTAGAATCTAGAAGTGGTAGTTCCAGCTAGCGTTGTAATTGGTATATCATAAATCAGAGCCTCAGAAAAATGACAAACATTTTTAAAAAGTAAGATAAATTTACTGGTAAAAAACTGGGGTGTTCAATTTGTAGTTAGTGTAAGTGTATAATATGACACATGTTTTGTTTTTCTTAAAATGAAGTTTTATTTAACCTTTTCATTTTATATTAGCGTTTACCTTTCAGTAACGATTATGGTGGTTTGAACTGTATTTTCAGATTGCAAAAACAAAATTTCTTTCCAAAGTAAACACACAAAAAGACTTTCACAATATTGAACAATAATCCAATTAGAAGTTTATAGATGGTTATAGTTATGAGCCTGCTACTTTGTAGGGAGTTCTTGTGAAATTAATATACATGAAACAGACAAATTTCTAAAAAAGTATAAAATTCTCTAATAATAATAATACCCAAAATAAAGAACGAAAGCTAGAAAAATAACAAAAAAAATATTGTAAGGATATAATTGGAAAATACATGTCATAACAAAACATTTAGTCTCTTAAATCCCAGTAAATATCTGACCAACCAATGTTTCACCAATTCAGGCTTTGTAAGGACAGACAAGGGCAAGATTACATTTAGGCAATTCGAAACCTGCAATCTCATATCTCATACAAAATCTCGCACAGGAAACTGGATCAATCATGATAATAGTTGAGAAAGGTTATATTCGAATTACTGATCAATAGAATCAGAAAACCAGAAAAAATAAAACATATTTTTCTTTTTTTCTGGTGTTAAATTTCAACTGATTGGCAGTGCTGTTTTGTGTGATGTGAGAAGTCTGCAATGCTATTATCTAGCCTTTTTCAGTCCCGATGCTACCTGAATTGGTGAAATGTTGGCTGTTTAGATATTTATAGGTATTTGAAAGACTTAAGGCTTTATTTTAGGAATCTTCTAATAATATCTTAGCAAAAATGTCTGTATTTCCTTTGAAATCCTCATTACTTATACAGTAAGCCAATCATTAAATAATATAATAACCTGAGTTAAAAGTAGTGGAAAATATATTAAATAGTATATAAATACAATGATAAAAACAATGACTACATTATTTATCAAACATCAGGTTTACCTGCAGATATTTCGCATTACTGTAAAAAAGTTCATCAAACAGTATTCTGAGCCCTGCCCTTTATAGTAAAGTATGAATGATCAGGAAGGGGAAAAAATAACTCTTAGTTTGTAAAAATATAATTAGTATCACATTTTAAAATATTTATCAAACAAATAACCAATGAGCGAAGAAAAGAGAGATTTATGTTTTCTTGGACTTCATCTTTTCAATTTCCGCCCTAGAAAAAATAAAATTAAATGTTACAATCGTAATAAGTAAAAATATTACTGCAAAAGGAAAATTGAATTAATATTTTAACATTATATCATAGTGCTTAAAAATTATACCCTTGAATACTAATTAAATATAAAATTGAAATAAAATAAAAAATAACTTTCATTATGAACATGTAATCCCCTTAAAATTATATAATTGAATTTATTATAAGTATATTGTTAATTAATATAAGGAATATATGCCTTATATTGTTTTGTAACATGTCACTTCTGTCTGTGTACATTTAAAAATATATTTTGTCAAACTTCAGTAGAGGAACTATGGATAAATATGAATAAAGAATTAAAAAAGGAGATAGCTGAAATGATGAAAGAAATGCTTATGGATGTAGTTCTATGGGAGGGTGTATACAAATTGGTAGGATGGGATCTGGTATTTAAGAGTGGAGGGAGAATAGCAGAGTGAGCAAATAAAATGAATGGTGTTTGTCATGGAGGTATAGAATCCTAGAACTTCAGGAATTTGAATATGCAAGATAAGATGGTCAAGAAAGGTACTTAAATACAAAAAAAGACAATTCATTAGACACCAATGCATCAACCCCTGTAGGAGATCTTCAGGTCTCTAGCCAAGGGTATTTTTAGCAGATTATAAGCAGATTTAGGATTGGAAATCTGATTGGAGAGAAGAGATTTTTGCTCAAGAAATTTATTAAGTTGCTAATAAACTAGTCTAAAGTTAGAAATTGTGAAGTGAGTAAGGACTTTATTAAATTGACAACCAATGAGTTTTTACCAAGCTGTAAGGAAAAGGGAATTTTAAACGGAAAAGTTGTAATTATACAAAAGAGAATGAAAGATAATATAAAGGCAGAACTAAGAAGGTATTTTACTTACCTTTTTTGATCCAGACTATACACATTAGGTACATTAGGATGACGAGGAGGAGAGGAGTAATTCTTAACAAGAAACATTGAGGAGATAGAAATTTTCAGGGTTGAAAGAAGATTATGGGATACAGTATGGGAAAAAAATAGGATGAAGAAATGGAATTAGCAAAATAAGAGTTTGCCTGGAGCAACAGGATAGATAAGAGTAAGATTTTCTATCTGGATTTAGGAACAGAAGCTCATTCTTTCCCATACTGTAAGAGAAAGAATAAGATAGAGGGAGGGAATGCATTAAATAAGTATTGTTTAGAGTAACAAGATAACAAGAGTAAATTTTGGAGTTAACTACTGAAGGTTTCTTTTTTTTACTCTTTAATTCTCTGATTTCTACATTGACCAAGAGAGCAAGTGGACTTCTCAAAGTAGAGGTTTGGTCCGGTGCATAGTAATTTAGAAATATAAGAAGATTAGAGGAGAAGTATTCCTTTAATTCATCAACTTTGTATGAAGAATTAGGCTTTAAATTAAGAATATTTCCCATCTTGATCAATCACGATACAACCAAGTACACTTCAGCTTCCCTCAACTTTGGGTGTGGGCTATTTGGCTATATTTTCCTTCAATATATGCCAGATAATCAAAATATCACAACTAAATTCGACGAGAGGCTATAGACAACCCTGGAATACATTAAAAATCGATAGCAGACAGTCAAATATAAGAATGTGCAATGTTAAAAATATAATTAAATCTAGCACATTAGGGGAAAAGGCAAGTCTGGTTGAAAATGCATTCGATCACGGAATCTAGAGAATATTATACCACCAAACTAGCATGCAACCATGGAAAATGTACTATTAAAAATCTATGGCCTATCCTGGTTTATGAGCTGTTCAATAAAACAGAAAACTGATGGGAAATAATTGCATCCTCTATCCGATTCACCAAATTTTTGCAGCACAACTTCCCACCTGAAGGAAACGAGAATATAATTAATTAAAATTAATATATTCATTTGAAGATATAAATAATGAACGATTCTTTTATCACTATATTCTCCAGTTTTGGGAGAAAACCTTAGTTTCAAATTAATTAATTATCATAAATAGATAAGAAATAAAACTATTCAAATAACAATCAATTAGTCAAATATTTATGTAAATAAATATATAATTTCCAAATTTGTCAATAAGAAGCGATATTTTTTATAGAAGCAAGTGGTTCTATGACAATTTAGCAAAGAATAAAAGTAGTAAATGATTGAAAAAAATCTGTACCAAAGATGTCCCAGTATGACAAACAATTGCATGACTTTGAGGAATTGAAGGAATCAGTGCATTGCAGTCTCCCTCTCACAATGCCTTCACAAACTTTGGAAACATGCATTCTCCTACCCTAAGATGAATCAGAATACAAACAGTGGTTACTAAATTTCTTATATTCTCACTTCCAACATTAAAGAGCACCTTGAGATATCATTATAGTGAATTTACCTTTTAAAAAGCTGTACAATTAT